>NC_051118.1:1760265-2060265 GCF_014839805.1 Manduca sexta | reverse complement strand
TATGAATCTGAGTTCGAATACCCGGTCGCGGTATTGGGTTTTTTTTACTCAGTATCAGCCGGGAATCTGGAATTCCTACTCGTAATTGTGGCTAACCCCCTATCAGATCATGGAACGAAACAACAAATACCTAAATGTGGATGCACTGGTTGAACCTCTGCCTAACCCTTCGGGTATGAAGGCGTGATGTGTGTACCATCTGGTAACCTATTACCATTATATATCAGCAAGCAAAGGCAAAGCTTTAAAATCGCCTACTATCCCAACAGATAGTATTGTAATAATGACGTCACGATGCTTATACTTCATGGTTTTTGGTTAAAATAGGGCGCGGGGTGTGGCGTACTGCGGGTATATAAATCAACCGCATCCAAACTTTCGATTGGGTTCCATTATGTGAAAATTCGGAGGCCATTCGATACGGTAATCATGACGCCATGGATTTGGAAGTTTATGTGGAAGCTCTCGCTATTCGCGACGGGGTCGATAGGAATTTAAACAGTAAAGTTAGGTATAGTAGTTGCCTAATTTAGGATGCCTATTTCTATTTCTGGTACAATGCCTGAATATTGAAAGATTTTTATTGTATATTATTAGCATTCTGCACTTATGAAGCGATAGCGACATTTTGTAAAACTAGAAAATTTCCTGTTATAGATTGCAAAAAGTCCACAATTACCACATTTTCATTTAAATTGAAGAAACGATTTCACTATGTTTCTTCAACTCGACTGCTATCTGACGACACTCCCCTGTTTTTCAAATCCTATGCAGGATAAATAGAAAAGTTCACAGAAACTAGCTCGTACTGAGTCTCTATTGTTGTCTGACGTCACTTCCCTCTTTCTGGGATCCTACAAATAAATTATCTCTAGCTGAGTTTCGGATCAAACACCATCTGTCTATAATTTTATCAAAATATAAACATCCGGAAATATTAAAGCTTTGATTAATTAATGAAGAGAATCTAATTACTGCGCCGACGCAACGCAAGGCTTGTTAAGTGGGTCAGTGCGGCAAAGTTAGGTGTTCTGTTATTGATGACGTCATTTGTCTCACTTCTTACCTCATTCCTAATATAATAGACCTATGACACTACGTACTTGTATTTAAATGCGAATATTGTAAAGATATTTGGATATTTGTTGGAAACGCAGAAACCGCTGAAGTTTTCGATGAAATTTGGCAGAAATACTTTAATAATCTCGTTTAATATAACAGTTGTAATTAACTAGTTCACACTAGGTTTTACTCACGAATTTGCGCCCATGAAATATTGCTTATAAAAATTAATATATCCTTTCAAAAGGTCTAGGAGTTTTACATACCATTTTCCTACAAAATCAGTTCACGAACAGTCATTCTCTATTTATATTAGTATGGATTACTTTCAGCAACCAATTTCATTCCGCAGCCGACCCACATTAGAACGCGTCGTGAGCTCTGACCCGTATATTGCGCGCGATGCAGCCGACGAACAAAGGTGATAAAAAAAACATTCCACTGCCCCACCATTATATTCTAACAGCTTTTGACCTCACACTTATGAATAGTATAATCTATACTTTTTGTGCAATAATGGGACGAGCGAGCTGCTCGCTTGCTGATAAGCGTCTCGACACCCTGAATAATAGCAAGACTTTACAGAACTTTGAATTGGAAAGCCGTGACAAAGGCACCGCACTGCGTTACTTCTTATTATGCTCAGTAATTACTGGCTACAATGTCCTTCATAGGAGAATACAAGAGTGCAGTTCTAATTCGGAATAACATAATTTAGCGATTGCCTTATCGTTCTTAATTTTTTTTCAGTTTTGTATTGTTAATGATTTTAGAAAGGTGCATAGGTGCATAATGCATAGGTGTCCAGGCACAAGGATCTGCTCCTTGTTCCTGGACACCTATGCATAATCTGATCACGGCTATGCCGAGAAGGGTGTCTTCCACAATATACGTCTTAAGTGCATAATATCGGATTAATATGACAGCCGTCGTACAACAAATATACATTGCGGACATAAATCGGGGTTCCGAATTACCTTCCAGAGAAAAAAATACGCAGTTCTATTCAAATCTAAGATAGCTATAACTAAAATATTCTTACGCTTGATAAAAAAAATACTATACGCAATACTATTGGAATGCTGAACATGTGTCACGCACGCCGATAAAAAAAAAACGACACAAAATCCGAAATAAATTAGTTCCCATTCAACAAAGATATAAGTCAATCGAACAGCGCATCATTCGCAACGCGTTTTGTATAAGGTTGCCATATGCGTATAAATCCTCAAAAAAGAGGGATTATGACGTGTGATCTTGTTTCACGTATTTACTGTCTTGTATGTAGTTAAGTATATTTGGTATTTTCAGAAGACCACATTAACGATGACGGCAAATCTAAAAAAAACAGAATTATGCGTCTCATTCTGTCATTTAATTACTTTATTTTTCCGAATAATAATTACAATTATTATTCATCCGCGGCTTTATGAGTTTCACAAGCCCAAAACAACCATTCAATGTTTTTTGTCAATCTTGATATTTTACTAAAGTTAAGTTACTTAGTTAAGTTCTATACATCATAGCCTACTAAATTTTTAAGAGTATTTATATATTTTCTTTTTCTCCTTATGAATTTGAATATCAGCCTCCGACTTGAAGTAAAACCTTCGGTTGAAAAGTCAAGAAATGTTCAGGAAATCACGATGTTGAACCTGGCAACTCATTTCCAAGCTAGCCGTTCGAAGGTGAGCCAGCCAATTATGTCACAATGACATCATCTTTAGAGTTTACACTACGTTGTTTGGGCCGATGTTTCATATTGTAAATACTGCTTTGATGATGTTTTTAACGCTTTTGTTAAACGCTGTGTTTATAGAATCTAATATAAATTTTGCTTTCGCACACATCTCCGGTAGATTTTTTCCAAAATAAGATTTCACTATATTCTTCCAGGATACAAATTGGACTATATCCTAATCAAAGACTTGATCTATCTGTTTGCCAAATTTCATCCAAATCCATTCAGTGGTTTCCACGTGAGTGGCTTACAAATACTTTGACAAACTTCCGCATTAAAATATTAGTAGGATATACCTTGGATGTAGTTGCTCGTGAGCACCAGTTTTATAGGTTGGCTCTTCAATACAGATCCCGAGATCAGAGAAAGTGATTAACGATTAAAACATCTTTGCAGTCAAGTTATTTATTAGTTATTTAGTTCGACATTATAGTGTGATGTTTACTGCGAAATATTGTTTTTTTATAGCATAAATGACAAATATTTGGTTACTGGATGGTAAATTATAATCATTGGAATTGCGAGTGACCGACACTACAGGATACAGGTTAAATGGAGCAAGGTATAATCCAGCATTCTTTAAACCGAAAACGTGAGAAAGCGGCCATTATAATTTTTCGTATTTGAATACACAAAACAACATGCCTTTTTCCCTGATTCAAAATATCTACACACTTGTACTTCGACAACTAATTAGTTATATTTTTACACGGGCACAGCCAATTATATAATATGGGAGGAATTCGGAGTAACTGACACTACAGGGTACAGTTTAAATGGAGGTATAATCTAGCATTTTTTTTTATCCGGAAGCATGAGAACAAAGTGGTCATTACAATTATTTAAATTATCAAAAAATCCAATCATAATTTGAACACACAAAGCGACATACCTTTTTCCCTGATTCAAATCACACACTTGCGTTTCGACAACTAATTAGTATTTTTTTACACGGACAAAGCAATGTAACCCACTGCACCTGATGGTAAGCAAAATGGTGTTACGATAGATTGTCTAATGACGAGAGAAGAGCATCTCTTGCCAGTCGTTACAATTACGCCGGCCTGTTCGAAACCGAAGCAAACTGATCTCGGAACGGGACACGCGTGAGCTACAATGGAGTGTTTTTCACCTTGTGTCTGATGGCTGCTATCCGAGCGGATACAAATAACCTTCCATTGTCATCTACCCAAACTGGTCGGATCCTTTACTGGTGGTAGGTCTCTCATATGTGAGAGTCTGCCTGGGTGGAAACTGTCTATATCTGTCGCCAAGCAGCAGTGTGTACTGTTGTGTTCCAATTTGAAGGACATTGTAGCCAGTGTAACTACTGAACATAATAAGACTTAACATCTCATGTCTCAGGATGACGCAATGGAATATCAAACAATACTTTGTAATTTAAGGTGTTGCATGACGTTTCTACTGTTTATGCAAATTTAGGCAAGCTCGTATCGTTATTCAAAGGAATAAAAAAATAAATAAATCCGAGATCTTAGCAGATAGACAGCACTCGCACCATTACAGATACGCCACCGGGGAAAATCCTTAGTTATTTCATGTTTTCACCACAAACACCTTATCAAACTCTAGCAATCTTGAATATTCCCCTCTTGAGCTTTACTGAGTTAAAGTAGGCCAATTTCTACGTCATCGTTAAATATTTTACGCAAATCACCATAATCTGGAACCTAATTCCGTTGAGAATGTAACAAAGCCCACGAAAGCTCCTAGCATTTCTACACGTTAATCATGTAGTTTTTTAAATTTCACCGCGTAGTAGCAATATCGTAATAAGGAATTCACTGGTGAGAAGTCGCCGATTCGAGCCAGACTGACAAAAAACTGACTTCTATATTCCTTGTTTACATGTTTGCTGGTGGTAGGATATATTTTATATCCGCCCGGATAGCGACCACCGTACACAAGATGTTAAAACCCACCATAGTGGTCCACGAAAATGTGTCGCGTTCTCGGATCAGCCTGTGTATAGCCGGTTTCAACACGCCGGCATATTTGCGTTGACTATCAGAGGGTAATCATCTCTCGTCAGTCGACATTTTATCACTTTATTGGAGCCTACTCCTCATACCATCAGTGCATGTAGCCATGGCTGTATAAAAAAAATAGTTATTTATATTATGAAGTACAATTGTGTTTTATGTCTAAAAGTGTGCATGAGCATTTCAAAGACATATAAGGTTTATTAAAAAGCCTTACATCAGCTCAGGATGGATGGTCTAAATCCTTCTTTGAGTAATGCTGTGTTCTTTGATTAAAATTGTCTACAATTGAAGCCAGAACTGTCATTATTAAAAACCATGCCATTTTAATATCACTAAATTTGATCTAGCAATTTTAATATAAGCGCAGGCAAACATAAATATTTACAGTTCATATTTAGTTTAGTAGTAACTAAAGTATTATTCGATAAATTTATTATTTAATATTGGAAAAAATCGTAAAATTCAAAAACACAATCACATTAAATTTGTTTCTATCAATGAAATCTCATACGATACATATACAATAAGGATATTATTCCAGGTAAATCAATAAGGAAGGATATCATACATCACACTGTAAGTTCATCATGAGATGAATAATAATAACACCCAGTATTGACTAGTGTTTTAGTGTTAATGGATTCGGAATGCTGACATTGGGGGAAATTTACTTTGGCATTGTCAATGGTTTTATGGAGAGCCAACCTTGTGAAATGTTATTCTATGTTATTTCATTGGTAGAGGTGTGCTGAAAGGCTAAATTTATAGACAATCATAATAAATATCTGCAGATAGGGAAAATAAACCAATCACAATAAAATGTAACAAAGTATTCAATTTTTTGTAAGTCTGTGATGGATTCCTAAAGAATATGCATTAAGATTGTTCATACATTTTGGCCAATAAACAGTAGATATCAAGGTTGTATTAATTTCATTGAAAACCAATGTTGAGTGTTAGCTTTGATTTGTTTCTGCCTCATATTCTAGACTCTTTGATTTCTATTTACCATATTTCCAGGGTAAAAAAAAATTGGTGCACATCTCTGCATGCCCCGGTCTGGGACTAGCCTGAGATTATGTTGTGTATGAAATATGCAATTCCTATTTAATGGGATGATAGGTCTACTACTAAACTAATTTGTGGCAGATTTGCCCAGGATAAGTAACTTTTTATAAGCTTATTTAGATGTATACTATATAGGGGTTCAAATGAAATTAAGGCTGTAAGTAATTTTGTATTAGTTTAATGATTTTGTTTTTTGTTTTATGCCATTTACATATTGTATTGATGCTCCTTTAAAATACAAAATAGAATAAATTTATCATCAGGGTAAACAAGGGTAGACCCTGGAATTTAACTACCATACAAAATTGTACTGGAAAGTTTGTAAAATCTGGGAATTATCCTAATGACATAATACTCGTAGATGCTAAACATCTTATACAGACTGTCATGGGGTTAATAATATTTTTTTAACGTTAGTGTACTCTACATTTTCATACAAAAACCACCGGTGGTGATGAAAATGTGTGCAGCTATTACATCTTCCCAGCAAGAAGTATTCATGGGCAGGTTGCTTTAACCACACTTCTGTTAGGTAGCAATCCAGAATTTTGTTGGGGCAAACCTGCACATTATTTGTGTTGCATATGGCGATATTGGCATTAAAGTGTTTTAATTTTAAATATGCATTTAATTTATTAACTCACAAACATGTTTAGGAAAATGTAGCCTTTATAAGCACTTGAACAATTATCAGTTTAGCTTGACCAAGAAAATAAAAAACCTTGCCATGTTATGGTACTACTTTCTTGTACAATGTTGACTTTAAAATGAAAAAAAAAAAAACTGGTGACCCCAAAGCAGCTATGAAGCATTTATAATATGATAATCTTAAGATTGAACAAAAGTATATAGATAGAAGTAGTTTCTGGGAATAAATAAATTTGTCAATTATTTTTATTGCACACAATTTATATCTATTGAAATGTTGATATTTCTGACTTGGCTGCTGTCCACAAATAATGGAATGGTTATAAATAAATTCCATCAGATATAGAAAAGTTGTTTTGTAAAATATTGCTGCTTTTCAACACTATGCTGATTTGAAAAATATTTTTTCGATATTGCAATTTTAAATTTAAATGAAATTTTAATAATACTGCATCAATGATATTTTTAAATTTAATTTTGCATATGAATACTGTTTGGACCCGTTTGTGCTTCTCTAGAACATTTAGCCCAAATTAACATAATGTCTATTGCCTGCTATGCAAAACCAATTTACTTTATCTACCAAAAATATTGCCAATGTCAGCGTGCGGAAAATAATACGGCTTCATATCGCAATAAATACGAGCAACCTTCGCACAAAAACCTGTTCTTCATGATAGCACAACATTTTAACCTAATTACTGCGTGCCATTACCTTTAATACGCAATAAAAATATATAAAACCTGCGCCGATGTGTTAAAACAGGCGCGAAATTAAGCCGATAGCGAATTTCCTTAGTCATTTCATTGTAAAAAAAAAACTCCAACCCATATGATACCATGAATAAACATGTTTAATAACAAAAAAAACAAGCAATACTTACGTAAGCACCTTTAAATAACAGCCAGAAGGAACACAAACATCACAGAGGCAATTGATTTTGAATCCACAATTGAATTTTTTTTATCACCAATTATAAGCATCTAGGAATTTTCACACCGAAATATTTCACAGGACGTCGGACGGGATTCGCAAACTACACTTGCAATTTGAAGTTCATTTTCGTATTAATTGACATAATTGAGAAAGAAACCCGCGACAGCGAAACACCATTTTGAAAGATTGAAGAAAAGATCGTCAAGGATTTTTCCCTTCTTGTCAGCTTGCGTCATTGCGGCAATTTGACGTTTACGCATTGTGTGATACCTGGTTTTTATAAAATTACCCTTTAAAGTGTTTTGTACTATTGAAGAAATAGTTTCTATTTTCTGGAACAATTTATTGTTAGCGTAGCGTAGCCTTACATATTTGGAATTCATAATGCTAAAAAATGTAAATTAAAATTAGAAGCGTTCTGGAGTTTTTATTTTTTTATAATAAATGCACTAATAGTAAAGTAAAATTAAATTTATAAACATAATAGAATAAGGCTAATATAGAAACATTAAACTCAATGGCAAGCTTGTATTTTTAAAATTTTATCACTATAGTCAGGGATATGAATTAATTCAGTAAATTCTAGTCACAATTCCCGACGCAAGAGTGAACTATATCTATAGCATCGTTCCTAATTTATATAAACCCTAAAATTGATAAACTATAATGAAACGCCCGGTGACCATTTTATGGGTTGTAAAGTTTTTAAAACGTGGGGAGAAAAATATAATATAGATAACCGCGATAATATCCGTAAATAGTTTTATTTCAATGTCTAACATTAACGTAAACATAAGAAATCGTTATGCAAAACCAGTAATGTTAATTTGTTTGTTTAAATTACATACGTTCAATCCAGATAAACACCGCCCTGTCTAGGGAAATTTGAGTAGCTTGGCAACATTTAATTCGATCATACTTAAAGTAGCGTTCATGAATCATGAATGGCTGCGTTCATACGATTGACCTTAATATATTCATTTTTATTCAGCGACGCAAAGTAAAAACGACGAATTAGCACATTATATAATTGTGTTTTGTCAAGTAATTACTTAGCATTTAGTTTAGGTGTAGTTTACGACTAGGTAGACTTATTATATCATTTTAGAACCTATTTTGTATTTATTTAAATTTGCTCTATTGTTTCATGGTGGTATCTCAGTGTCCATATTGTAACGTTTTTTATAATTTCATTTTGCATTATATATTGAACAAATTTTTAAAGTAGGTTCAGGAATTATTATAAAAAATTTTCTTTGGATGTCGAAAATCATTTTATTGAGGTACAATGTGCCCATTTCTTGAAAAATATATTCTTATTATCACAACTCACTACAAATTATTATCTAATAATGTTAATTCAATAAAGTCCATAATACTTGATACACGAATTCTCAAGTATACAATTCAACTTCATTTCCATCATTAATATTAGTTATTTTTTTCCAATAAAGATAATCCTCTTTCAACCCCTTAGAACCTAAGAAGTACGGATACTCCTTGCTTGTCGACACGAAAAAGATCCCATGTTTCTTCTTGTCTATGGTTAGATCCATATTGTTTATCTCTACGGGACAATTCTCGAAGCATTTCCCATCCCTAGCTTGTTGGATGCTCTTGCATTTGATGCCTAGGAACTTTCCAGGGTGCCTAAGAGCGACGACCCAAAGGGCTAGGACCCTGAAATGGCTGCAAGTCGTGGTGCAGGGGTATAGGTTTAGGTCCGAGGGTTGATACTCCCCACCGTTGATGTAGAAGTCCACGTGACCCATGGGGGTGGCCATTCCGTAGCCATCTATGTTGGTGTGAAGGACCTGGAAAAGATATTAAAAATGTAAATTGACGTGATTAGTGACGTATTTGATAGGAACATGCTACACCTAATTATCCAATCGAGAATTTAATATTTTTTGATCAACGTGGTAGTTGGATATTGAACCTCCTGAACCTCCTTCGTATCATCAATGTAGCCCACTGTTTTGAAATATATGAAACCTACTCCACTAACTTTTCTCAGCTTTGGTGAAAAGCTGGACCAGTATACGATTTTCGTCTAAAATTGTCAGCACATTCTCTTTTCCTACACAACTGACAATTTACTAACTGATTTCCTCGGTACATTCTCTTTAACTATACTCATTATCTACATTTATATGTCTGTTCTTACTTGCACAAAGTCAGCATTAGAAGCATCCAACCGATCTTCCTTCCCCAGGGTCCTGAAGCAGGGTCCAGATGGCTCCAGCGCAACTATATTCGATACATTCTTCCCAGTCATTTGCTGGTAGTTCTTCGCCACGTAGCTCACCGTCTGCCCTCCCAGGCTGAACCCTAAGAGTTCTAGCTTTGAAGGATCTAGCCCAGCCTGGGTTAGCTGGACCAAGACTTCGGCTACGTGCTTCCCAACTGGGCGCATCAGCCGACTGGCTCTGTTGCGAAAATAAGGGTAGTTTTAAGATTTGTATATCTTGTATGGACTAGAGATAAGAGAGAGAGAGAGAGAGAAAGAGAAAGGGGGGGGGTTAATAGGGGGTTATCCATAGGCTGACGTTATAATCCGTGATTTCATTTGAATTGGTAAAGGTCGTCTTCATGTTATCTAATTCAAGTGAGTCTCCAGTGGTTGAAATTCGACCGTCAAATTTAATATACTTATAACACTAATTTTACATTGTCTACTCCATGTCTACCCCTCCGGGAGACAGGCTTTAATATGTACTTACAGATGGTAGTGTACTGTGGCAAATCTTTGATTGTCTACAATGATGATGTTGTAGCCGATGTCCTCGTACTCGTTCGCGAACATAGCTGAGATGGGGAAGCTGGGACTGTCCAAGTACCCGATAGCCAGGAGAAGCGTCCTCCTGGAAATTTTAATTAGAAGATCAGTTGATTGCTTTAGACAGAAATATTCTAAAATATGTCAGGTCATTGTTATGATGTCCCTAATTCGAATCCTGGGTCGGGCAGTGATATTGGGTTTTTCTGTTTAGTATCAGCCCGGAGTCTGGAGTTTGTGCCTGATATGGCGATAAGGCTCGGCCCAAATCTCATCATGGGACGGAACACACATGGCGAAACTTGGGATACCTGATTGCATCATCATTATGCTAATAACGATGTGATGATATGTGTTTGTGTACTGAATATCACGTCTGATGAAAGACTTCAATTTTTTAGATCTTGACCCTGCTTTTGGAGGTGGAGCGCAATTAGTTTTCTAAGGGGGTGCAACGATTGTTCTGATGTCGACTGCTGCCTACTGTATATGCAATAAGACAGGCCAGCATAATGCTATCGACCATTAAAGAAGGTAATACCTCTTGGCACTCGCTATATTTGGACTGAGCTTAAGACATTATGGGCAAAAAGAAAATTTACAAAAGATTCTCAAGTGACAAAATTATGTATAAATCGTACTTACAAAGTTCTGAAAAACAATTAGAACTTAGAAAGCAAAAATTCTTTAAAATCTTACCTCTTAAAGTTAATTCTAGGATCCTTAGCAATGTTCCTGGCATTCCAGTAGTTGTACTTCTGTCTGGAACGACCGTTCCCCTGCACCACGAATGATAAGTACTTCAGCTGGCTTTTTGGAATGGTTGCAGGCTTCGTGGAGCCAGGACCTGGAATTTAATTATCAGTCATTTAACTAGATGACTCATATGAAGCTCCTGAGGTTCTGTCATGGGTCTCAGTGATACTGGCTTACTGGATACAAACGCAGTCAAAGACATCTTTCACTGGCATTTTTACCGCGTTTTGCCAACTTTAATTTTGAGCTCAAATTGTTACTATACTAATTATCTCCTTACAATGGTTAAATTCATATTATTTAGTATAGTAGAAGTATATTGGATATATAACATTATGATGACTGTATAGAATTGGTTACTGAGTATATTTAATGGTCGTCTTTATAGCAAATCTAGTTTGCCTCGATGGCGTATTTCGAGTACTGCGGTGAGGTTCTGGGTTCCTATCCCGGGTCGACCCAAAATAATTGTGACTGTGTTTTTCTATCTTAAAAATATTACTTAGTCACAGCTCGGAGTCAGGATGTTGGCGGTGTAATACCCCCGTGCCTCGGAAAGCACGTCGGACTGCCGTATTACCAAACTATGAGAGCGAAGAAACAGAGAGTGCACCTGTGTATAGCACATTTGTGCGCTATAATATCTCCAGCGCACCTGGCTGATCTCCATTGAGATTGGCCGCCGTGGCCTAAAATTCGGCTAGGAGGATTCATTCAGTATTTTTAGGCTACGGTTTGGTTGTGCCTCTGGCGTTGCTAAGTGCAATGGGCGACGGATGCTGCTCACTATCAGGCGTACCACTCATTTGTCTACTAAGGCAATAAAAAAATAGCATATAACAGTTACTCGTTTACAAAAGTGCAAATGAGTAGATTATGTCTTCTGGCCATTATTATACGAGTATTATACGAGTATTGTTGTGGTTTGAGAGAATAGTCTTTAAAACAACACAAGGTAATAGCTAGTATAATACTGGGCATAATGAGATTGAACATCTAATATTTCAGGGTGGCATTACTGTGGTAGTATTCGTTGTGTGTTCATGGGCCTTTCTGTCAAACGAGTGCCTTATTGGTCTTGTAATTGAGTAGTTTAAAATGTAGTGGCTCGGCAAACTTAGCGTAGGACGCATTCCATCTATGTGCAGTAACCATCTGCGAAAGGCCTGTGGCAAGAATTGGATGCGACAGACCGAAGACAGGGTAAAATGGCACATATTGGAGGAGGCCTATATCCAGCAGTGGACAAAGATAGGCTGATGATATATATTGATCAATAAAATTTGTATGCAACTAGAGGCATCCTTGAATGAATAATGCAGCTCTTCAAATGAATGCACTTGTAATAATGTGTAATCTATTTCTTCCTATTTCCTGCTAACTGTTGAGTATCCATACACAAAGAAAAGTATATACATGTATGAATAGCATAACGCTTTTACTATTTTCAGGTGTAAGCAGAGGTTTTATTACAGTGAGAGTTTAAAAAAAAACAGATTAATAACGAGGGCCGGGTTAACTGTTAGTTTATGCATTCATTACTAAACATAGAGTTTTTTTTCTATTTTACAACCACCCCATTTGTGTGTGTTTTAATTAATTCCTGAAAAAGAAAGTCTTTTTGTTTTTAACTTTCAGTGCCCAAATCAAGTCGGGGTCATGCATGATTTGGATAAAGATAGTTTAAGACAGACGGAGCTCAACCATAAAAAGATAACCGCAGCCGGTAGGATTCGAACCTACGCTCCCAGAGGGAATCTGATTTCGAGTCAGACGCCTTAACCACTCGGCCACGACTGCTTCATATGTGTTTAGTGATAAAGCACGCCCTATTTGATTAGATATCTGCCAACTCTTCCATGGGACCTAACATAACTGGTGAAATGTAGATGTAACTCTTCTGTCTACCCCTGAAAGGGACTATCTATTCATTACGTTACTCGTTAAGAGTGGGAGAGAGAGTTCAACGAAGTGTAACATTATGTGACAAGCAGGCGGGCTACACAAGTTTCGTCATGTCCGAAAACTCCGACAATCTCACACTATAAAATATTTCAGATGTTGGTTATACTTCGTAGTCCGTTTAACTTTCACGCGGCTTTAGTATTTTTGATAAGATTTCAAGGGTAAATAAGAAAATCTTGTTTAATGCCAATCATAATATATTTTTTAATAAGTTTATTTATCACTTATAAACATAATTCTTACTCGACAGTGGTGTTTGTATTTCAAAATACATTAAAACGGTAAAAAAATCATTTAAAAAGGTTACCTTATTTATTCTATGTCGAGAAAATGCGTTGAAAAATAATCATAAACACATAAACTTGATAATAATTTGGCTAATTACGGACTAATTAATATAAAATTGTAAAATATTCTTTATATTTACTTAACTAACGTACCTTGTTGAATAGTAAAACATTTTGGTTGCATAAGTTACCGTTACGGCGCTTACACGGAATGTGTTGTAATGAAATAGTTAAAGTCAACTTGAATTTAGTATTTTCAATATTGTTTGGTTGCCATTTTGTTTTGATAAAGGTAGTGTTTACTTTTGACTTACCCACATTAGTTGCACTTATGCTGGTAAAGGTTTATAGTTCTTTTTTTAATAAGTGAGAATAAAAAAGAAAATATAGAGCACAGAGGGTAGAAACAATTACGTTGTTAACACTATTGTTGGTGGTAGGATATATTTTATATCCGCCCGGATAGTGACCACGGTACACAGTGTTAAAACCCGCCATAGTGGCTCAAGTAAGTGTGTCGCGTTCCGGGATCAGCCTGTGTATATCCCGTTCCAACAGGCCGGCATAATTGTGTCGACTGGGGTAATCATCTCTCGTCAGTCGACATTGTATTGGACTTCACTCCATGTTTTTTTAATTAGACAACGCATACGAATATTCTAACCAAATTATTGTAATGCTCTAAACCGCGATAAAAACTTAAGGCAGTCGTGGCCGAGTGGTTAAGGCGTCTGACTCGAAATCAGATTCCCTCTGGGAGCGTAGGTTCGAATCCTACCGGCTGCGGGAAGTATTTTTGCACTTCATAAGAATTAAATAAAGAAGTAAAAAATAAGAGGTTGGGAACAATCATTTTTTTTATCTGGTATGGCGAGTAGCACTGCAATTTGCACCTTATCTTCTATACTTATAATAAATCTGTAGAGAGGTCAATTCTGTACATTAAATATATTTCCAAAATAACTATCAGGGGGTGATTAGGGATTGATACTGATGCCAAAAATGCAATTAGTAAAATTTTTGTCTGTCTGTCTGTCTGTCTGTCTGTATAACCGTTATAGAAACAAAAACTACTCGACGGATTTTAACGAAACTTGGTACAATTATTTGTCATACTCCTGTGCTGGTTATAGTATACTTTTCATCACGCTACAATTAATAGGAGCAGAGCAGTTTAGGGAAATGTTGGGAAAACGGGAGAAGTTACTCCATTTTTTAAGCTTCCGTCGCGTGTGCAACCTTAATGGTTAAAGCTACACAGAAATCATGTATGACGGAAATGTTCTCCTTAAAATTATGTAAAAAATATCCCACGACAGCATATGTCTATCTTTTATGGTTGACTCACAATAACACGTGTAACTCCCGATAGCTTAGCAGTTCGAAGCTTTCTCCTTATATTTGTCTACTCTTACGTTTATAACACTCTCAGTCATCCCTAATTAAAAAAGTTAACATTATTAAATATTCCATAAAAAGAATCATAGAAATGGGTATAGAAACACCAAAGTTATACATGAAATACGCTAATAATAAGCCATCATGCGTGAATACTGAATCATGCTATAAGGATTATTTTTGTATATATATAAGGTCGCGAACGCACAGGCAGGCGGCTTGCTTGGCACCTAGAGGCTAGTGAATCACCTAGCGAGTAGCTTCGTAAAACGAACACTCTCGAATGTTCGCGACCGGCTCCATTTTTGAAGTCCGAAATCCACGCGGGCGAAGCTGCGAGCGGAAGCTAGTTACAAATATATCGATAGTCTGAATCGCTGCATTTGTTAACTCCAATATGCATTAAGTTAGGATGCCATATTACTATTCAAATAAACTTAATTTATTGTGACGTTTAACATAATATAGCTTGTACAAAAAATATATATTTAAAAAATAAAGTTAAAAAGAAGTTATCATGTAAGACCTTATTCTAGCTTAAAAAACAAATGCCAAATAACAAAAAAACAGGATAATGTCATTAAAATGTGATCCCCAATGACCCCCATAAATCGAGTTTATCAGCCTAGCGCAACAAGGAACAAAAAATCTTTTGTATGGAATTGACATGGCATTTAATGGCGGATACTGCTATCTCTCTCTCTCAGTACAGTTTCTCTTTCTTTACCTCACCGCCATTATTATTGTTTGTTTATTTCCTGACGTTTTGGAATACATTTGTGTTTATTGATTTATGTTTGTATTATTTGTTATTCAAACAAGTAAAAATATACTAAAAAGTGTTTTTGTTGGTGTAAGTGAATACGTTTTAAAGACATGCTACCAAAAAAACGTTTCATTACGTGTGAAATTTGTGGAGATCGAGCCAGTCGAATAAATCACAAAAGCAGAATGTTTATGGCGAAATTTCCATTGGATGAGGTCAGGTAAGCATTAATTAGATGTTTTTAGTCATCGCGCAAATAAAGTAGCTTAGAAATAATAAAAATTCTCATTTTCTAATTACCATTATGTTACTAGTGATGTTGTTATGATTATCGATATCGATACCCATTTAGATCCAGATTCTGTGGGAACATAGTGATAAAAAGTAGTAATTCTAACTATCTACATACCAAGTTTAATCGCAATCATTTTAGATTTTTTGCGGGTACGAATAATAAACATACAATTGCATGCACACGCTTTATAATATTAGTAAGATGATGACTGATCATCAGGACAAAAATACTAAAGTCGTGTATGTGTCGGTGTGTGTGTGTGTGTACTTAAAAATGCGTTGAGCAATCAATGTGCCTGGTCACTGTTTATGATTTTCGGATTAAATATAATGTAATAAGCAATTTATTTACAATTAAAAAATATTTCCAGATGCCGAAAGTGAGTTCAGATTGTGGGAAGAGAAGATTTGATATAAGTTCCCATAGAAAAGCTCCATACTTTGAAATATGTGTGTGGTTCTCACTTTAATAACAAAGATTTTAATAAAAAGAACAATCGCCTTAGAAAGTCAGCCATACCATCGAAAAATTTGAAAGCTGATCCACTTCTCGATGAAATGTTGTTTGAATTTCCGTGCCATGTTTTTATAAACAATTATTGCACAAATGATAATATCTTTCAAGAGAAGTGCGACAAAGAAGTGTCACCATCCTTTGACTTTATAATTAAATATTCTCATTGTAACTTGACCTATCATAAGTGCAACTATATTCGCCTACATGGTGAACAAAGGATTTTATTTTAAAATACAATTATTATTAAACATGTGAAAGCTTTTCATTTTATTTCGAGTCCCCATTTCAATCCAGCCTTGTAATTATTATGCTAAAATGTTCACTGTATATTGTGAGTTGGATTGATAATGTGGACTCGAAAATACATTATATGAATTTTATCAAAGTAGCATTAGCGTCGATTCCCACCCAGTAGAATTTATCGATATCGATAAAAAGTGCTCACTACTATGTATTTTGTTCAGTTGGTAGTATTGTTATTTGACGTTCCTGACGTATTTTTCCGTGATATTGGTATTGATACGCCATGTAAATTCGATTTTATTTCTTTGTATTAAGTCCTGTCTCTTAAAACGTAGTGATTATATTCTCTTTGGAGTTTATTTCGAGTAATCAGTGCGAAGTACAAGGATTTTCCTCATGAAGAGCACTTATAAATTCTAATTGATAAATATTTAAGGAAAATCTAAATGACCTTTCGTTGTGACATGATCTGCTTATTCAAAGGTTTTTGATTTTTCCATAGAGATTATTTATTGAGTTTTTCTACTCAGTATCAGCCCGCAGTCATACCTAGGGTTGCCACTTTGCTGAATTAAAAATATAATCATAATATAAAAGTAGTTAACTGAGTTTTTAAGGTTTGTAAATTGAATATCTAAGCACATAGAAAAATTACTCTTGAAGTAAAACAATTTTACAAATTATATCGCGGTTTTTTATATCCAGTTTTTCTCCCGACGTTTCGACATTGCAGCCTTCGTGGTCACGGGGCGGACTGAGGTGTTGGTCATCCGAAAAGTAAGTTACAATTTGTACCTACATTATACAATTATATATTTTTTTAAATTCTAGGTTTCGTCGGTCTCATCTACGCAGAATGAGCTTACAGTGCTTTGAAGTCTGGCAGCCGGACTTTTGAGTTCCGATTTAATTAAATGTAGAATAACGTCAGAAGATAATTATAATATAAAAAACACGATTAAATCTGTAAAATTAATGACTTCTTCGCATAAACATAAGAAATCGTTAGAAAATTTACCAGTTATATGAAATACTTAGAAAAAAATGTCACGTACAAACTGACATCATTCCACTTGGATATCCTAGTTCGCTCCTGGAGTCCAAAATAACTGGTGCAAAATAACACACAAAAGCACAAAAATATAAAATTGTCTTCACCATTTTTAACACTGCCTTCAAATTTATTTACCACAAAGTATATTATAAATTGATTGTACTTTTAATAAAAGTCTATCAAAACATTTAAAAAAAAATATCTTTTATCAAAATATAGCAAAAACAATATATTTATTGCGGTTATACAATTATTTTCAAACATAATTTTTCCCGCGTAAAATAAATACAACGCGTTCCTTTTTTAAATTTTAAGGCAACGACTGTTCAACCGTACGGCTTTCAAGTAACTAGTGAAGGTAAAGGAGGTTCAGTTACGTCTAATGTATAAAGGTTGAATATTTACTGCGAAATATCGGAAAGAGAGTTATACTGTATTGTTGTTCCGTTAATGTATGAATATAGGAAACAACATATTGTTATGAGTACCTGTGTATCCTTATTCCTTATGCCGTACATAATAAAATTTTAATTGGAGTAAAGTATGGGTGTGAATGTTTATATGTAAATTTATTCTTGTTCCAGTAATCGATACTGGAAATTACGTACAGAAAATAAGGCTGTTAACAATTAAGTTTGTGTCTCAATTTCACCAAAATTTTTGTGATCACTATCATTAGAAATACCAAAACGCATGCAGTTTTGCAATCCTGCCTACCTATTTACATAAACGGGCGTGTCATTATAATTATGTTTTCTGTAAGGTTGAAGTAGGCATGGCCAGTAACTAACAAGTGTCTAGGACTTAGGCAGAACACAAATTAAAAACAATAATACGATAAATAATTTAAATATTTATTTTCATACAATATTTTTTTTTATTAGTAACACAACGGTTATTACAAAACTTTGTTAGTGTTCAGAATATTAATCGATGAAGAGAGAGGGTGAATTGGGTTTTGAAATATATATCGGCAAGATTGGTCGACAATTTGATGGGAAGAATTCCCGAATACGACAGGTATGAGAGGCACAAGTTGTATGTTTGAATTTTATATAATTCATGCAGTCTTATATTACATTTATATATGTCAGTAAGTGTTAAAAAGATTTCGTGTTGACACATTCACTATTATAGCCTGATCAGGAAAATAAAAATTGCCAGTACAAGATATTAGTATCATAATTTACCACAAGACGATTATTTTTTACTGCTCAGGGTATACGTCTTCCTCCAACTACGTTATATATTGTGGGTAATTGTGTTCGAGAAGAGTGTTATAGTAAAGCATCTCAAACTCTTGACATTCCAGACTCATGATAATTTACCTTAATAATGATGTCTAAGAAAATTTGCTCTTAAAAAATGTCTAAAGGTTTAGCAAACTGGCAATCTTCGCAGGCCTGCTTTTTGCTTGTACATATTCCTCCCTTGCAGGGATACTCCCCTTTTCGTGGATACTGTGTCGGATTCGAGCGGTCAGGCCTGAAGAGAGGCTGGTGCAACTTGTTCAGCATGGACAGCTCGAAGCGTTGGACTTTTTGCGGTGCTGCTGAGGTTAGTAGAAATGCTGCTGTGAGGAGCAAAAGATGCATCTGGAAATGGTTAAAAAATTTGATTAGCAACCTTATATGCCCGGTTGTCTGGAAGAGATCGCTTAAAGCGATAAGACCGCCTATTGTGCATCATGCTTTTCTTTTAATAATAATAATATTTGGTTTGTGTCCTTTTTATATTAGTATTTGGTGTGTGTGCAATAAAGAGTTTTTGTATTGTATGCCCGCAACTTCCTACGAGTGGATAACTGTTATTAATATTCTGCTTCCAAATAACAGTCATGTGTCCGTCCACCTGCGAAAACTATATGTAAATTCGTTCAAACAGAAAGAAAATAATTCTAAAAATCTGATTTGTGTTCTATTACTTTTCTTTAGTGACCTCGTTTCTTTGTATATACACACTGGGTTTTGCTTTTTTTATTATATTTATAAACAATAACATATCGCTTGGGATTCTATCCGTACGAAATTTCTAAGAATACATATATATATGTCGTCATCGAGTTGATTTTTAAATGGAACGCCAACGCCATCTTATGGCATTCGACAGAATCTTCGCTACACAGCGCAATGAGGATGTCAGACGACATCAAGAAGGCCGGAAAGCTAGCAGTCAAAGAGAATGACAAGCCTATGAAAAATTAGCAATTCAGTTGGTTTTAGATCAAGTGATCGAATAATATTATTGGAGACTAGTGCTGTGGGTGCGTGGAGACTGTCTCGCGTTCCGTAGTAGTTTGTGTTGTTGGAATTATAATTGTTTTGGGACAAAAACTACAAGTACTAAAATCTGACTTCGGTTATTGTGATCCGACATATCCCCACATACGCCCACGATACTTAGTAGTAACAAGCTATGAAAGACGATAACGAGCATATACCATGCCTGCCGTTATATATATATATATACATACAATACTTCATTTGAGGCGTAAAAAGCGTGGGCTTATAACTTTTAAACCAAGACAACACTCAAAAAACTCAAACAAAAAGGTATTTTTTAATTTATAGCGGTGTTTTAATCATCAGATAAAAATTATTCCTCCTATAAAATACAAAATAAAATTAAAATGGACAGTTGCATGAGGAATATTGTTCATAGCTCTCACTTTTGTATTTAGTTGGATTAGAATTTATTTGATAGACAACTGTTTGACGACATAAAAATAAACCCAAGTATTTTTTTTCTTCACCTACCAGTAATGTAGACCTGGCTATATTATTTGTATACCACTTGTAACTGCAGGCTCATTAATCGATGACATTACAATGTACATTTTGATTTACGAATTCACACGAAGAATTTTCTTAACAAGATGCATTGTTTGATTGTAAGAAAAATATTTTTATTGTAGTTGGTTCCTCAAGCGAAAACAATCCTCCATTGAAATTCTGCGTTAGTTTTTATCGTAAAGCATGTAATCATTCATATAGCAATACACTAGTTTCTGGTCGCGACTTCGCTTGCGTTAAAGACCATTCCCTAGATAAAAGCTTCGCACTCTCAAGTAATGTAACTTCCAATTAGAGAAAGAATTTTCAAAATTGGTTTAGTACTTTTTTAAATGATCTATTACAAAAATGTTATGTTTTCTTTATAACCTACTATCAAGCTATTTAAATGTTATTGATCACAGAATAACAGACGTTATATTCATCTAACTTCAGTGCCAACTCCAGCAACTTTATGTGATAAAACTACACTGTAGACTCATTTGTCTCTTTTTAGACTAGCTAGGCATAGGGTCCTCATTGCATTCGATAGTAAATGGACTAAGGCACTGATAGTGTCGACTGACAAGAGATGATTAGCTAGGGGTAATCATCTCAGACTTAACTTATGTCTCAGGATGAAGAGCGCAATGTAATACCCATCTATTAATGATCAGTTATATCACTTACTATCAAGCGAGGCGCTTTTTTATACGGTCGCAGCGGAGTGACCCACTGCACCTGATGAGTAGTGGCGTCCTATTAGAGTATAGACTGACGAGAGATGAGTATACCCAACACAATTAGAAAGAAAAGAAAGAAAGATTGTATTATTGGGACAACATCAGTATAACAAGGACAATAAAGAAGATAAAAAAGAAAACAAAAAATATAAAATTATACCCATTGTGCCAACAATGGGAACTCTCATTCAGCGCCTTGCTGTAGTACCAGCATGACTGATACTGCAGCACTGATTTTCAATAAGGGACCCAGGTGACGTACGGATACTCAGTTAGTGTGAAATATAATTTGTGTTATTGTCAAATACAATACATCAATTATGCTGACCTAGTCGGAATGGGATATACAAGCTGATCCCTCAATGCGACACACGTGGGCCACTATGATGGGTTTTACACCTAGTGTATGATGGTCACTATCTGGGTAGATATCACCAATCACTACATAGTATAAAACAAAGTCGCTTTCTCTGTCCCTATGTGTGCTTAAATCTTTAAAACTACGCAACGGATTTTGATGTGGTTTTTTTAATAGATAGAGTGATTCAAGAGGAAGGTTTATATGTATAATAACATCCATTAAATAATGGAGAAATATTGCACCCGTCCGAAGCCGGGGCGGGTCGCTAGTATGCTATAAAACTCGCAAGCGACCTTTTCTTTACTAAAATAATTTAGATATTTGCGTCGATATATTGCCTAGTTGCTGGTTACAGGTTAACCAACGCTAAGTAGTATCGCAACGGATATTATTATAATTATTTACATTCTATCAAATATCTAGTATAATACTAATATTATAAAGAGGTAAAGTTTGTAATTTTGTTTTACTAATCTCTGGAAGTACTGAACCAATTTTGAAAATTCTTTCACTAATCGGAAGTTACGTTATTCCAGAACGCTATAGGCTATTTTTTATCCCGGAAAAATATTTGACCAGGAAAACTTTGTAACACAGGCGGAGCTGCAGACATAAGCTAGAACTATATATAAAAACCTGCAAAATATGTGAGTAATTTTGAGTTTTAATATCTAGAAGTAGAGAATTGATTCAAAAAAATATTTTACTCATAAAAAGTTACTGTAATATAGACTATTTGTAATATATTTCGTTTCGCAAGCAGAACTGTAAAGCAAATGGAAATAGCACTTGTTGAATTCAATAGAATGGATAATATTAAATTGATTTTATGGATTGTGATAAGTAAGGATTTGAGTTTAAAACGCATAACTCTACAAATTGATTTGAATGACGTGATATATGTACCAAATCATCTAAACCGAATAGTTAAAAAAGAATTGAATTTCGTAAAATACATTGATTATTGTCTACAAACAATATTTACATGTCATTTTGATTCAGAAAACAAAAAAAAAAAAACACTCACACACTACAATTGAACTACTATGATGGTAGTGTGTTTTTTGTTTGTTTTGTTATTCAGCGTGTACACCGAAAAAAATATTCGAAAACAATTCAGAGTTTCTTTGTCCATACTTCTAAACAAAGAGTATTGTTTGCCAAATATGTGTTTCCCAAAGACGTTATTACAAATGGTGCCCATTTTAATACTTGTTCACGATATTCCGCTATGGACTTCAAACAACAAACATGTGTTTTATCTCTGAAAGGGTAGACAGAGACGCAACTAGTAATATTCATGTGATACCGCGCAAGCCTATTGCCATTTCCAATTTCAGACTTGTTCTTGCTTGAAACAAAAGAGGTTCTGCATGTAAACTAATATGTTTAATAAATAATAAAAATATTTATTTATTTATGTCAGTTTTTGAGACCAATAATCCTCTTATTTAAGTATATTATCAGGTTAATTAAGAATTAATAAAGACCTGATTTTAAACATCTTAAATTAAATTTATTATCTTAACTGATTATGAACTACGGTGGCAGTGCTCGGAAATGATGCTAAATATAAAAACCTTGACTCCAGTAATGGACACGAGCCAAGTGAAAAATACGGATGTTTGTAACGTGGAATTATAGATTTATTTTTATAATGGGACTTTTTTGACGTTTCGATGTATTGAAAATAAAAAAAATATATACTTAATAACCACACACGTAATTTTAACCGCATAATAAGCTGCAAATGTGTGGTGGTTGTCAAATACATATTTGTAGATAAAAAAAAGCCGCTCGCATTTCACAACTAGCGCATCGCTCGCTACCTCTTAAAGACTGTAATTTAGTACCAAGCAATATTATTCAGGTTCTGATTCTTTAATGACAATGAGGCCAATGTAATTAGTGTTTAAAACACTGACGATAGCAGTACAGTACCAAGCAACGCTTTCTTAGAAAAAAACAGCTGTGTTGTCACTGTTTATCGGCAATTGCATCGTTCAGTAGAGTGGGTTGCTCGTCTCGTCATTTATTGTAATAAATAATAACAACAGTATTATATACTGTCCTACTGTTGAGCACTGTCTCTACTACTGAGAGGGATTAGGTCTCAGTCCACCAAGCTGGCCCAGTGCGGATTGGTAGACTGAACTACCTTCGGAATTCTCATGAAAAATTCTAAGGTATGTAGGTTTCCTCGCGATGTTTTCCTTTACGGCTAAAGTAAACGCTAATAAGAACAATACACATGAGTTCCTCATAGCCGAATTTCGGACACCAATCTTAAAGATCAGCTAGGTTACAGAGACGTAGAAGACATATAGTGCACAAGTGTGTGCGCAATACACAGGTGCACTCTCTGTTCCTTCACTCTCATAGATCGGGGAGACTGCAATCTGACATCACCGGAGAGAGATCAGACGCAGGACCGACAGAAACATATAAATTAAAAAAATGGGAGGTGCTTGCCCCTTCTTGGCAGTCCGTTCCATTCCCAACTAAGCTCTCGTTCAATACAGTCATTCATATATTAAAAAAAAAACCATTATCAACTCACCCAAACTCTCATGATGAATCCACAATTGTTTTAACTATACGAAGCGTATCCTTCAAGAATGCATCCAAAGCGTATCATAGACAATAGACTTTTGGTTATACGTTGTGTTTATTTTTCTCTTAAATACGATTAGCGTGGGCGAGCACCGTATGCCGCGACCGTTATGTGCCTCTGTCACCCACGTCACCCACATACGATGGATTTCATAGATTTGTGCACATATCTAATAGAAGTATGTCGCACATTGACTGTTGAAAGATCGTCGCATACTTTTAATATCGCTTTGTGAGTTGGTCATGTTATTAAGCTGACGTACGGAGCGTCTAGGTTGTGAAACTACGACCAAGCTTCTTCAGTAAAGATGAATAAAGAATCGGTAAATGGACGTAATTTAGCATGACAGATTTCATTATGTTTTAGGATACAAGCTGTTTTTTACTCCAGAATAATTTACAGTGGGAATTACTTTACATAGCATACTTAATAAATTATAGCTTGATTTTTTTGTAATTTTCCTCTGTTGGTTCCTGTAATTCAAGATATAAATGAGATTTGTATTCCTTCTAAATCTTTGGCAACTGCTTTATCAATAAACTATAACCAAGCATTCGTTCTCATTATACGTACAATCAAATACATCATTTTCTCCATTGATTACTTCATATTTCCACAACAAATTTAATTTATGTTGAAGTAGCATTTCATGTCCCAGATGGCGGGAACTTTTCATTAATGCGATGCGATATATCGACCGGCTTTTTCGACCTATTTTAAAAATAGACAAATCAAAACAAAGTATTTTTGACATGTACAAATGAATTATTCTGATTGGTTCATTCTCGGAATCGGATTGGACATTGAGATTGGGGTTAATTTTTGAAAACGGCTGTTAGCTAGCTGTGCACCAACCTTTATAACTATAACGGAAACCTCTTATCATGTGTCATTTGCCGCGTCACACTTGATTAGGCACAGTTTTATTCTTAGAAAACTGTGTTTGTTTATTTTAATAATCTCACAGGTTTATGTGTGTGATGTGTGAATCAACAGTGAAATGTGAAATGGAATAATAAATAAACATTTCCTTCCATGTAGGAATACCATAAATGTTAGAACGCTGTTAATTTTAGGCATAAAATGGCTGATAAATTTTCTATAAAATGCGTTTCTAAATATATATAAGTAATAACTACTAAGTATACATTTCCTTCCACGTAGGGAAACCAACCAAACCTTACATGTACGAATGACTGTTAGTTTTCATTTCAGGCATGAAATGCCTCATATTTTTTTAAAAAAATATTTTTCAAAATATATATAGTTACTAGTACTAACCATACATTACTATAAAATATGTTTTTTGATGATTGGCACAATTGTACTTTCCTTAATATTTCTTCAGGTCCCGCTTAAAGTACCCCACGTATGCCGGAAAATTAATCCACAGTAAAGCTTCAATTAAACGGTGGAATTTTCTTACAGTATGTTTCTTGAGGCAAGTCCTCTGTCATAGCGTGCAAGAATTGCTACATAATTGTGTTCAGAAGGGACAAAAATTGTATGTCTTTTCCAGAATCGGATGTGCGCGGCAAAGCTTGCTCCGTTTAAGTGAGAGTTAATGTTACAGCAAAGATAAGAATTATTAAACCTTGTTGGTTATTCCGCGATGGAAAAGATCACAAAGCTATTGTTCCGCAAGCCATACCCTAAAACGAAACATAATCAGCATAATTATATTTATCATCAAGAGATACAACATCGCTTTGTCGACTAACTTCACTACACGTTAAATGCAATGAAGTTGGCTATGCTAGAATTATTTTTCGTCCCTCCCTCCGTCGACGTTTTCATTTGGTTTTTCTTTACTGCAGTTTATTCTATGGTAGAATCATAGTAACCTCTTTGACGCAACGTACTATTGCATGTCTAAGATGAAGTGAAATAGATTACCGGCGATTATAGCTGATTATAACAATTGCGTGACAACGTGCGTGTAGCAATGTGCGTTTGGAAACTGTCACGGTAGATATAGCTGACTTGAGGTCACAGCCAAACCTTTGGTACAATCGTTTACGCTAAGAGAAAACAAAAATATGTATGTGAATGATATTTCGTAGCGATAAACATACAACACACACCTCTAGCTTTTCTAAAGTTATGTGTGCAATCTTTGTGAATCATCGCTTTCTTTAACGGTGAAGGAAAACATCGTGAGTAAACCTACGTACCTGAGAAGTTCTCTATAGGAATTTTGAGGGAGTGTAAAGTCTATTAATCCGCACTAGGCCAACGTGGTGGACTAAGGCCTAATACCAAAGTAGTAGAGGAGGCCTGTGCCCATCAGTTGGACAATACCTAGTCTTGCCATAAATATTGTAATAAAGAAAAAAGAAAATTGTTAACTGCAAATAACATTTATTACTTTTACAGTGTGTCAGTTTAATACATAAATATAAAACAATTAAAAATATAAAAAGCTTATTCGAAGTGGTCTCCATTGGCTGCAATACAGTCCTTTAAACGATGAGGCCAGTTATCAATAGAAGCACGCACTCTTTCCATGGGAAAATTCTTCACTGCCAATCGTATAGATTGTTTTAGGGACTCAAATTATCATGGCGTTTAGAGCAAGCTGTACTCTCTAAAACTGACCACAAATCATAATCCAGCGGATTAAGATCGGGACTAGACGACGGCCAGTCTTCAGCTCTGATGAAGTCCGAAACGTTCGATTCCAACCAAGACTGCGTGGACCGAGCTTTATGACCCGGCGCCGAGTCTTGCTGGAAGGACCATACTTGGTTATTGAACATGGTGATGTTAAGGGGCTTAACTACCTTCTCAAGAATGGTATCTTGATACACTTGTGCCGATGTTTTGATACCTTTTTCACAAAAATATGGCTCAGTCACTCCTTCATAGCTAACACCCCACCAAACCATCACTGAAGTCGGATAATGTCCACGTTGCACTCTGTCGACTAATTGGGAAGCTTCCTTAGAGCTTTGAGCATAAATACGGTCATTTTGTTTGTTAAAATGTTGCTCAATTGTAAAAATTTTCTCATCCGTAAACAAAATTTTTCTGTGACCTCCCTTTGCGTACCGCTTCAGTAGTTGTTTCGATTTTACCACCCTATTCTTCTTTAAATTATCAGTTAAGAAATGGCCAGTGCGTCTCTTATAGGCTGCAAGTCCTAAGTCATCTTTTAAAATACGCGACATGGTTCTAGGTGCTATCTTCATTTCCCGAGATAAAATCTTTTGCTTTCGGACAGGATTTCTTCGAATTCTTTCCCTTACTGCTTTGACCACCTTTTTCGTACGAACACTACGTGGACGGCCAGATCTTTTCTGTCACAAACAGAGGAGGTCTCATTGTACCTATTAATAGCCCGGTACACAAACATTTTACTAATACCAAGTGTATGGAGAGTTTTAAAAATTGCATTTGGCTCCATACCTACTTTGTGTAATGCTATCACAGCGATTCGGTTCTCTTTATCACCCCACACCATTTTAATATCGCAAAATATTTTACAATGTATTGGCGCCAAAATGAGAAAACACAATGAACAATCGTATAAAAATGACAGATTCGAAATTCAAATGTAATATTTTTTTATAATTAAGTGTAACAGTATTTATGGCCAGACTAAGTATATAATACAGGGCTGATATTATATTATAACGATTTTAGAAAGGCGTCTTGGAGTCCGACCCTGTAATCCATTTTCTACCATAACAATTATTTACCCGTTTTTCTAATCATTATTTTTAGGATCGTCTTATGTCGTTGTTCGGTCTTATAACTACCGTGTTAAGGTATCGGGTTTAATCCACGCGTCAAGCAAAATATTGCTTCTTTGCTCTGAATGACGAGACGTGCTTGCCGTTCGCCTGATGGAAAGTGATACAACCGACCATAAACAGTAGAAACAACCTTGAATAACAAAGTATTGTTTGGTATGCCACTGCGCTTGCCATCCTGAGACAAGAGATGTTAAGTCTTATAATGTCCAGTAATTACACTGGCTACAATGTCCGTCAAACCGAAACACAACAGTGACTACACACTGCATCTTGGCGGCAGAAATAGACATTACGGTGTTACCTAGCCAGGCGGACTCTCATATATGAGAGATCTACCACCAGCTGTTTATATCATGAAGGCTTGGAATAAGCATGGTGAAAAGTAGATACCCAAGTGACTAATCTGCCTAACCCATTGGACATAAAAACGGTAAAGTGTCTGTTAATTATTTAATACTAATAATTATAAACATGATTTTGCTTTATCATAATATTAGTATGATAATTAACATTATTGTAACATAATATTCAAATGTAGGGTAAATTAATTAACACAATTAAAAATAAAGTTTGATAGTACAAATAAAACTTATCAAATTAAATTTAATGTTGTTACCAATTAGGATTTGTGCATAGAGAAGATTTTAGTTTTTTTTTTACGGAATCGGGAAAGGGACCTCACTTCACATAATAGCAAGTGGAGTGGAATCCAGATAAAGTATGAACTGAAGAGAAATATTGACCGCTTACCAAACAATTATGAAGGCCTATTTGAAACCGAATGTGTACAGGCTAAGCCTGGTGCGTGACATACGTACGAGGCCCACTATGGAGGATTAGGATAAATATCTTACCATCAGTAAGTTGAGATGAGAAGGTGAATCAGGCCTAGCCTTCGCTATTCAAGCGGCCTGGCCGACATTTTTTTTTGGCGCCCTGTTTTTGGACCTTAATGTAACATATCTTTGTAGGCATAGCATAACGTCGATGATAATATTCTAACCATAATCCATGGCGCCCCTCTAAGTCTTTGGCGTTGTCCCTGGGACTAGGCATCCGCCCCCCTAAAGACAGTACTATTAATAATTATTAATTAATCCTAATAATTAGTAATTAAAGCGGCAAGCAACATGAAGTCTATGCAAATATATAAATCTGAATAGTTTGTTTGAACGCGTTAATTTCAGCAAATACTAAACGGATTTAGATGATTTTGTTCACTAAAAGAAAGCTACATTACTAAAGTGATGCTACTTTTTATCCCAGAAAAATATTTCACTGGGGCCGAGTGCAAGAGCTATTGCTATATAGCATACATTATGCACACACCCTATTACAAAAAAAAATCTGATAACATTACGCACTCGTACAATTCAATTAATTTATAGGAAATTTCCTATAAATACTCTATCGTTGATCAATTTGCTATATTTGGCTGTCAGTGGTAAAATTTGGTGGTAGATACCATGGAGTACCTACCAGCTGTATTTATCTTGTTTTTGAGTGTCCATCATTGCCTCTCCTATTCAGTTGGTAAGTAGGCGGTTGAAAAGAAATGTTTGGGTGTTAATATTTCGAATATTTAACGCATTAATAAAGGTATCACCTTATTCTTAACTATCATTGTCGGTTATTGTTAAGTGTTAACCCTAGGATATTCACTGCTGAACATAAGCCTCCCCTAAAGATTTTCAGATCAATATTATAAGGAACATATCTGTCTTAAATCAATCTGTCTTTAAATAAATAAAATAAAATGCTTTATTCATCACGTAGGCAAACATAGTTGCACTTATAAGTCAAACATGAGAATATTTAATTATTATTTAAATAAAGTCGCTTATATAACTACAGACATTTTATCATTGCATTTTGTATTGGTAACTAACTGACCCGACAGACGTTGTCCCGTCTTAATTATGAATTTGCAGCGCGTATTCTGTCAATCGCTGACAGTTATTTCAAGCACTTGACAGTTATATAAAATTAATATTTTCGTTAAGTTTTTTTAAATTTTCTAATTTTCCGCGCAATTTGTGATTTTTTTTTCTTTCATGAGAACCTTCTCCTGATAATAACAAACGCAACAAAAAGAAAATAGTGAAATCGGTCCAGCCGTTCACGCGTGATGGCGTGACCAAGGGAAATAGGAATTCATATTTATATATATAGATTAAATCAATGAAAGACTATAAAATAAACAAATTAGCCTGCTCGGTCTGGCAGGAAGAAGAAATAAAAAAGATATATCCCGCAACGAAATTAAAGAATACAAAGGCAGGGAGGAGTGGGAAATATTCTAAAAATATTATTAGGTATCAAATGTTATTTTAGATTACAGAAATGATTCGGAGGATGAGCGAATCCGCTGGCCTGCGGAGTACCACCTGAAGGGCGAAGAACTGAATCTCAAGACCGGACTGAAGACAACGTTTGAGCTGTGGTACGTAATTAATTAATTTTTTAATCGAATTCAAGATATTTAAACTTATGTATGTAAGTTTATATGGTCGCAGTTTTCTCAATAATACTAATCCAACTTTATTGAGGTTTTCTTTTAAAATATAGGTTTTCCTTTAACATAAAGTCCACATCTGAACATAGGCCTGAGTCCCACGTGTGCCTATACGTGTACCCGCATTTATATGGTATCAAAATTAATTCACCTTACCGCCTGCACCTACCTTACTGTAGGTGGTATAACCGCCTCTGCCTACCTCTGGTTACCCGTGATTGTAATTGTTTTTTTTTTGTTCAGGTCCAGTGAGAATCTCAACCGGTACCGCAGGGACTACTTTGATGGAGTAGAGAAGATGTATTACTACGGGACGTCTGATGACGAAAACTCCACAGTGTATTATGTAAGAATGTACTTTATATGTTTTGGGATTCTATGATAGTGCTTTTAGTCAATCAATAATTACCGATACATATTATAAAACAAAATCCCATTTTCTGTCTGTCTGTATGTTAACGATTTTCTAAAAATCTACTGAACGGATTTTTATGAAATTTGATATGGAGATAGTTTAAGACCCTGGGAAGGTTACAGGTTACTTTTTGTCCAGGAAAAATATATAGCGGGACTTTTATCCCGGAAAAACTCTTTCACGCGGGCGAAGGCGCGAGCTAAAGCTAGTATTTAGTTAAAAGAATTAAATAATTAATTAATACTTATTTAAAAAATGGTGTAAGGCCTAATGAATAAAACACTGTAGCTGACGCATTGGCGTAGCTTGAGTTACTTTCCAGGGATGGTCCGTAATCGGAGACTGAAACATGACTTTCCTGGCTATAAGTTTATGAGATAAGCATATTGCGCATGTCTTTATCCGCGTAAAAGTTGTTCCAGGATATGACCAGCTATATACTTTTCCGGGATAAAAATACCCTATGTTCTTCCCAGAATTTCGAACTATCACGATACGAAATATATCTCATTCATATCATTGGTTTTCAGCTTTTCCCAATCTCTGACGAAGAAAGCGTCAACACTATCGTGTGTATGGAAACGGAGGTCGAAAATGGTCACAAGTTCTTACCAAAGTTGTCAAAGTTAAAACAGACAGGTGTGTCTTTTTGTTCACATTTCAACCTATTCTTTGAGTCAGGTTCTTACCTTTAGCTTAGTGCTTTGCCTATATCCAGTACCTATTAAGGGTTGACGGAACTTTCAACCATATTGTTCAAGAGATTTGATTTAATTTGACCAGACAAGAACTGCCTTTGAACCCAATCCCAGACCAATTGTATTAGAATCGATTGCATGGCCTTCTGTCTCACAGCCCGTATCATAAGTTACGTACTAGTTAATAGAGTATGAAATAACTATTAAATTTTAGGTACAGCAAAGTTTGAAGATAAGGAAGTTCAGAAATGGGAGTTAACAAATATCATGGGGAAGATGAGGGTGGAAATATCGGCTTACACTTACACTGTGGGAGACTACTACGTACCCGTTCAGTGAGTTGGCTCTGTGTAATGTTTGTATAGCACGGCGTAATTCCACTGCACCTGATGGTAAGTGGAGTGGGGTCCAGTAAAATATCGACTGACAAGAGATGATCAAATCTCGGCAGTCGACACAATTATGCCGGCCTGTTGGAACTGGATGTACACAGGCTGATCCCGTAACGTCTTATTAACGGAGGCTATGTGCTGTTTGCTGTCCGTCATGAGAAACATTTTTGTAAATTAAAAGACGTATGGTCTTTGTTTTAAGGATAAAGGGCAGGCTATTAATTTGAAACATTCAAATTGGATGCTTTTTGCGTATACTTCGGACAAACATGATAAACTTTAGCATTTAATCAGACAATTGAGATTATAGTTAATACATGAATGTATGTGATGGTAAACATCATCATCATAATCAAATGATTAGAAAACCTCAAAGCTCCACTGGGAGAACAAAGACGGTCTTTGATGTTAACATGTTTTGTTGATTTACTGGGCGGTAATCTTACAAAAAGTTCCTCGGGTAAGCCACTACGAAGACGTGGGCGGTTACCTAGTTCACACTTAACACCAACAATTTTTTTTATCGACTTCAAAAAAAGGAGCAGGTTTTTTGTGTTTCTTCCGCGACTCTAAAAATTGATATATAGGTAATGTTAAATATTTTTTGTTTACGTTTAAAAAGTTTTTATTTACGTTCCGCAATGATTTCACCGTCGCTTACAGAAAGTAATACCACAAGGAATGTATTTCAGAATCACAATAAAAGCTTATAATTTGGATAAGGGGCGGTTGGAATCTCATACTATGACGGATTACTACGGCTTTTCAAGTGAAGTGGACGAGACTGATTTAGACGTCGATTGGGGTGAGTAGCTAACCTCGGCAAGTAAGTACGCCTTAGTAGAATTTTTATTTGGATATATACTCAGCAGTCAACACTTGGGCTACCCGCTAATGAAATACTGGAATCTCCCTGCTTAGCGACTGCAGAGTCCTGTAGGAAAGTTGGGATAGATGGAAAGGAAGTGCTCATTTCCACTGACACCTATATGACATACTGACAAAAATATATTTTTACTAAAATCCTGGCCCCTCTGATGATAAAATACTATTGAGTTCTGCCCCATTCAAACTTATTGTCCACTCCGCGCCCATTTCGATAAAATAAGGTGTACGCGATATTTGCAAATTATAGTAACATATCAAAATTTGTTTCATTGTAGAGCCAGTAGTGTGCGAAGAAGAGGCAACGTTTTGGGAAAGACATGACATTGGCAAATTGAGTCCCGGAAGGAAGCATCACGTCGACCTGGCGTTTAGAAGGTTCGTGTAAACTAAGCAAACAAAATTGACTAATTAATACTTTCTTATTGATTGTACTGCAACAGATTTGAAATGAAAAATATTAATTATTATATCCATATTTTTTAGGTTTGCGTCTCAACATAATAGGCTTTACGATGACGACGAGCATGAGACAAGAAAAGCTATTTTCCACGATAATTGGAAGTAAGTGTTGTTGCAAATTCGTCCTTAAATATATTTTTAAAAATCTACATTTGATTTCTCAACGACGGCTTCAATAAATCCTGTTTCTCAACCGGCAATATACAATCTTGTGAATGATGGTTGATCATTAAAAATGAAAACATTTAGGGTCCACGAGCATCTATCGTGTGCATGCGCATAATGTCATCACGACACTAAAAAAGGAAAACACAATGTATTATTTCTAGGCAAGTAGTCGAACACAACAATAAAAATTTGGGATACAAATTGGAGCTGAACAAATATGCAGACTGGACTGACGAAGAGTTCGCAGTCCTCACGGGCCTGAGACCTTCGGATCGGGACTTAGGCGCTGTGCCCTTCCCTCACACTGACAAGGAGGTGGAAGCTATAGTCCAGGACCTTCCTGAAGAGCTGGACCTCAGGTTGGAGGGCGTGATCACTCCTGTTAAAAGTAAGCAGATCATGATATTTCGAGTCTTATTCCACCTGTTCTTATTACATTCCACTATAGAGGTGACGGAACACATTTGTGTTGCCTTTTATAACAATTAATTCTAATGCCATTGTTAACCGATGCCTTTTCTGAGTTTTTTGTGATGGCAATCGTAATAAACCACCCAAGATATAGGACATTTAAAAATATTTGTGTGATTAAGTGTTTTTAATTATTTATTTTTTCACTGTAGACAGGGTCTGGCTAAGTTGAAATTACTGGCTGCCTAATGTTAACCTGTTTAAGCTGGTCCCTATCAAATTCTATATAAAAAAATCTTAATTGGTGCAGTCGACCTTTCAATTCACATGCACACACATGAGTTATAGGGAATAATTATAATTATAATCATAATTTTGGACAGATCAAGGGAACTGCGGGTCTTGCTGGGCATTCTCTTCCGTCGCCGCTGTAGAAGCGACGTTGGCGTTGAAGAATGGCGGCAGGAACCTAGAGTTGAGCGAGCAATCATTGGTTGACTGCGCGTGGGGGTGAGTGATAATATATACACACACACAACATCACGCAATTATCCCCGAAAGCGTATGCAGAGGCGCAACCAAGGCACCCACTTTTCGCCAAGTCTGTTCCATCCCATGATGTGATAGGGGGCGAGCCTATCGCCATATTGGAACCAAATTCCTGATTCTGCGCTGAAACTAAACAGAAAAACTCAAATATCACTTTGCCCGACTCGGGATTCGAACTCAGGACCTCAGAGCGCTGTCGTACCGCGCATGCACTACAACTACGCCACCGAGGCAGTCAGTGATAGTATATTTAAGTATTAATGTCAAGTTGACATGAGAACCAATTCTGGGATGCAATCAATGACTAAATATAAAGAGGACAGGCCTCAAAAGTTAGCTATATGAATAAGTTATATTTATGTTAGGGAAATCGACGCAGAATTGTCAATATATATGTCTATCTCTTTTACTCAAAGCTTATTTGGAACGCAACAAAAAAGACAGAAATAATTGCTTTCTTCGCATATGGCACTATTTCGTTTACTTCAACACACTGGGACCGCCTTGCGGCAGAAACGCCATTTTATGCTGGGCAGTCGGCAGGTACATGTAGTGTCAGACGATGTAAACAAATCTTCATAAATATTGAATTTAAAGTAATATAATCATATTCTCAATTGTTCAGTGTGTTTATTAGTGTATTTGTTAAGTTTCGAAAATGACTCAGTGTTGTGTGAAAGGATGCAAATCGAATTCACGCAAGAAAGACCCCGAAATATCTTTTCATAGGTTAGTAACTGTTTTTACCGAAAATTAGCAAATATCTTTGTATATTTACTTTTTGGATGTGTTTTTACCAATTAAAATGATATGTGGATCTGGTTTGTTAAGCTTTGGACCCTTTTAGGCGTGATTTATACACATTAAAATCATTATGTTTGTTTACACACGAGCTTAGGGATGGGTGGGTGGATTTGTTTAGAAATTATTGATATCGATATTTTAACAGACGCCCGTTTATCAGTTACGGTTTTTGTCTTTGAAAGAATGTTAGAGCACACATCAATATTGTATTATTCAGAAGGACAAACTAAGTGAAATTAGAATATTTTTTAAGATAACCAAAAAATTTAAAAACCAAGGCAAAATGAATTGAGAATATTGAGCGACGTGATTGGAATCCTACACCAAATACATATTTCTTTACATTTTGAGAAGATATGCATAAACCACACGTTTAATTAACGCGAGTAAAGATAACTGTTTTCCAACAATATTCGCGATAAGTAAAATAGTAATGATTATTATACTTCACCTAATAAGTAGTAATATTACTTTAATATATTGCTATGAATAAAATTAGAATTGTTACATAAAAGAATAGATAAACATAAAAGAAACAACATAAAGATGAAATGTAAGATATATTTTTACAATTGGCGGTCTTATGTTTCGAGCAACCTTTGCATGCACGGAAATAGATACATAATCATATTGTTGTTATTGCAAATAATTATTATAATTGATTATCTTAACCACCATTTTTACGGTCATTGATTTTAGTTTGCTGAACCATAGTTATGTTTCTCGATCAAAGAGCATAATAATAAAATAAAATAAAACCAACCAAATAATTGCTGGCTACGCTATCTTATTCCATTTATCATGTATTAAATAAATATCTTAATCTGTAACTTAAATTTTTAGCAAGGAATAGTGCAACATACAAATATAGATCAAACACAACTGGATGTTTGTCACAACAGGTACTGCTTTGTTTAACAATTGTTACTTATAAATCAGTTTCAGTTTGTTTGTTTACATTATGATTTGTTATATTTATATTATGGTAGTTCCTAACCCCTTTCGTATTTGATCTTTTTTGGGGCTTGTTTGTCTCTCTTAATTCTTCGATGTCGATACAAAATTTTCGGTACTAGCATATCACTATTGTAAGGGGCGGAGTCGGCACCATTTTGTTCATGAAATGTGCCGCATGTCACGTGACCATATTACCCATCCTCTATACTTCTTTTATCATTGGATGCAATACGATTTTACTAAGTAAGCTAATTTAACATATGAATTTGAGCCTGGTGCAGGGTACAAAAGGTTTTTTACAATGTCGCAATCGTATCTGGTTAAAAAGGTCTCTGGTGCTATCTAGCTGCATGCCATGACGACCTTCAAAGGCCGCTGGCCGACCGGATCGTGGGTTTATTGCACCATCATTAATACTCTAAATTACAGCTTCGAAGCCATGGGATGTAACGGAGCCTCGCCTGATAGCGGCTTCAAGTATATTCTGGAACATGGAGTTCCAACAGATATGGAATATGGACCTTATTTGGAAAAGGTTGGTTTTGAAGATTATTTTATCTCTTGTATCATGGTGCTTTCGAAATAGAGTGTGGTGAAAAAGTATATTCAGATGTTAATGCTTTCTTAAATTTTAATTGAAGTATTTTCTGTGCTAATGTTGCTATCGTTCATTTATAAACAATTTTTTCTCGACTTCTTTCATCTACTCATGCTTTTAGAACGGTTTCTGCGAAGCTCGCAACATGAGCAAGCTTTACCACATTACTGGCTTCGGGCGGGTGACTCCTCGCAATCCTGATGCCATGAAGGTTGTGCTCAATCGTTACGGGCCCGTCTTGGTCGCCATCCACGCTGGAAATTCCATGAAGTTGTATTCCAGTGGAGTTTTCTACGATGTTAATTGGTAGGTTTCTTTTCTACAGTCTAGTCAGGTAAACAAATGAATTCAGGTAAAGGAAAGAGTTATTAGAGCAAAAAAAAAATGAATGTGATTTTTTGATGCACTCTTTTTTTACAGCGAAAATTCTACTCCAAACCACGGTGTTGCACTGGTTGGATACGGGGTTCGTGACGGGGAATTATACTGGATGGTGAAGAACTCCTGGGGCGAGGACTGGGGAGAGGACGGCTACATCCTCATGTCAGCCACCAACAACAACTGCCTGCTTATGGACAGCGGATTCTATGCGATAGCTTAGACGTAGAATACGAGGATTCTTGGTAGATAAAATGTTACCTTGGAACGAATGTCCACTGCCGCTTTTAACAAAAAAGGCGACTATGTGTTCATGCGTGCGTGTGTGCTGTTTCGACTACCTTTCAAATGCTCATCTCGGCCGGTGGATAAACGCTTTCAGTATTCATTTTTAATATCAAGAAGCCTTTCTGAATCCTCTCTTCTTTGTATTAAATGATTATACCTATAGACTTTGTAATTAAATACCACGTGCTGTTGAAGTTTTGGTTTTATTTCTAGCATTTGCATCCAATTTCGTTAGTGTAAGTCTATTTCTCGAATAAAAATAATCATCATGTTAAGGCAACATGGGTGGCAGTAATGAAGCTTACATAACTGTATGAAGTGTCTAGAAATAAATTTAAACGAAAAAGTAGTTAATTAGCAGATTTACAAACTATCTCTCGTTTGTTACACTATATTCATCTCGCCCAAGCACATGCGGGAGAGATGGCCAATTGTATTTTAAGTAAAAAAGGTAATTATGATACTTATTCTGATATAATAATTATTTTTTCTTATTTTCTGAAAGTTTAACAATCAAAGTTTCATTGAACGACGAGTTTTAATTTTAACTGCTTTTCCAAAAATCCATGGCTATTTCCTCTAAACTCCTACGTTTCATTCTTACATACACACTATGTATACATCACAACAATATTGTAGCTTTAGTTATTGTACTGATAGGAGGCTTGGGTGTACAATGGGCCGACCGAGTAAGTATCACCAAGCAATGCCTATTCTTTTCAAGCACTCGTATTGCAGTTTAAAAGGTATGTTAGCCACGTCATTACTGGACGTTGTGAGACTTAACATTTTACGTCCAAGATGATAGGCGCAGTAAGTGCCAGTACTTTATTTTGTTTGTCGTCGGTCGTCTCGCTTACAAATAATAATTATAGTTAAGAACCATCTCGATCACATCAGCTTTAAAATAAAAACGCATCAAAATCATTCTATTTGTTTAGAAGCTATGATGCCACAGACAGACACACAGGCACAATGATAAACATATACACATTTTAAACTTGTAACTAACCTCTTTTTCGGTCAAGGGTAAAAAAATAACGTGAGTATATTAAAAGAAAACATAGTTATACCCTCAACTGCAATAGAGGACTGAAAAGTAGAATAGCTGGAACAACTACAAGCCTTAAATAATAATAATATCAGCCCTGTATTATACACTGTCCCACTGTTGGGCACCGGCCTCCCTCTACTACTGAGAGGGATTAGGCCTTAGTCCACCACGCTGGCCTAGTGCGGATTGGGAGACTTCACACACCCTCGAAATTCTTAAAGGGAACTCCTCAGGTATGCAGGTTTCCTCACGATGTTTTCCTTCACCCTTAAAGCAAACAATAATTCACAAAGAAAACGCACATAATTTTAGAAAAGTCAGATGTGTGCGCTTGGGATTTGAATTTGCGGACATTCGTCTCGGCAGTCCGTTCCACAACCAACTAGGCTATCGCCGCTTCTTTCCTACTACCATAAGCATTGATGCTCGCTAATCAATAAATCAAGTGAATAACAAAACGAGTGGATATATAAGCACTGTTATAAACTGAAGCAATTTTTCCTACTAATATTATAAATGCGAAAGTTTGTGAGGGTGGATGTATCTATGTATATATGTTTGTTACTGTTTCACGAAAAAACTACTGAACGGTTTTAGATGAAACTTTACAGTATTATTGATTATACATTAAAATAGCACATGGGCTACAATTTATAATGATTTTGTGTAATTTGATCATAATCTAACGATACATATCAAGTAAGCCGAAAAAAAAATGATTTCTTGGCGTACGCTGCCTAAACCGTTGCAGTTAGACAAAAATGATGTACCGTAGGGTTGTTTGTCTTAAATAGTTCTAAATAAAAGCCCGCGACGGCATATATCTACCTTTTATGAGGAAGCCACGATGGCCAAAATAGTGAGCCATTTCTGTCTATATGTTATCGATTTTCTCAAAATCTACTGAACGGATTTTTTATGAAGTTTTGTATGGAGATATTTGACCCTGAAAAGGTTGTAGGCTTTCTATCCCGGGAAAGTATAAAGCAGGACTTTTATCCCGGGAAATTCTCCACGCGGACGAAGCCGCGAGCAAAAGCCACTATTAAAATAAGAAGAAATGTCACTGACTACAGATATATACTTTGACAAATATTACACAGACCAAACGACCAGTACGACTGTCAATGAATAACTGCTCGGTCCCAACTGCCAACTGCAAACTGCAAACTGACGACTGTCTCAAACGCTCAGTGTTCTTTTAGCAAAGGGCATCACAAATACCCTCACAACTATATTTTTATCCTAGCAGTACTTAGTACTTACCTATATTTTTAAAGTTATAGCTTCTGTTAAACGTGATGGAAATACGATACAAATTATTGCGACATAAACCCGAAGCAGTCGTGGCCGAGTGGTTAAGGCGTCTGACTCGAAATCAGATTCCCTCTGGGAGCGTAGGTTCGAATCCTACCGGCTGCGATATTTTATTTTGCTTCTCTTATGACAATCTAGACAAACTTTTATATTTGGGACCGTTTCCAACGATTACGCTAGTACAAAAGGGGGTCTATGACTTGCTTATTTGCGATGACGTCGAGGACGAATGCGCCGGAACAAAGATTAACGTCAGCAAATTAAAAAAAATATTTTTATACAGGGTCATTTTGACGTTGCATTACTAAATGAAACCACATACTCGTCTTCACCTTTGCTGACATAGTGCCAAAACTCATCCAATAATAACTAAAATTTTCACCAAAAATCCTGGTTTTAGCTATCTGATTTTTTATCATTTTGTAGTTTGCCAATATGGCCTGTGCGTGAGTGTATTTCTGACTGAATGTGTCATGTTGTCGTTGCGAAGGATTCTCTTAGAGTAGTCGTAGTGGTATTAGGGTGCGTAAAATTAAATATTACTTTATTTAATATTTATTTTGTTCGAAACTTACTCATTTTTATTTTACATCTACGGCTCAAGTAACTTATTGTAAAGTATTATTTGCAAGTAGATATGTATGTGGTTTAATTTAGTAACGGAATATCAAAATTTTCCTGTATATTTTTTGATAAATAACAATTAAGAAATTTGAACAGATTTTTAAATTTTTTAAACTATGTTTACATAGTTATAAAGTTTATATCTTCTACGCTAGGGGGGAGTAAGGTTTCTTTACTTTTGCTGACAAAGGGGCCGGGTTAGGGAGGGGGGAGGGTGGTTAAAGTACTAAAATTCTGGCTACGTGATACTCGAACGGCCGCTTATCATTCTGTGTAGTGAGTTATAAGTTTAACCTATCAGGTTTTTTAACCCGTCACGGATACACCATTAAGAAGATTTCAATAAATTTAGCATAGACTTAGACTGGATTAAAACGGAAGTTATTTTTTATTCCTCAGAAGACTTCCATGGACGTAGTCCTGTACAAATGCTTGTAAAATAAAACAAAACGCTTCAACAGCACGTGGAATTTATTTATGTCTAAATAATCATTGAACAAAATGAAAAGAAGAGATACAACGGCTTCTTGATATTAAAAATATACACTGAGAGCGTTTGCCTGCCGATCGAGATGAGTATTCGCATGAAAATGGACGCGGAGTGGTCGCACTTTGGACACGGCATGGTTGCACATTGGACACGGCGTGGTCGCGCTGTGGCCTTGGAGTCATCGTTACTGCGAAGGCGGCGATGGATATTCGCTTGGATGCGGCGAGGTCGCACACTGACACGGTATGGTTGCACGTTGGACACATCGTGGTCGCGCTGTGAAATTTGGAGTCAACTTCTTACTGCGAAGGCGGCGATGGACATTCGCTCTAAATTCGCATATTGTCAAGAAGCCTTGTATCCTAAATCTAAGCTATCGGATAGAAGGCAGTGTCCATAAGCAAGCAGTTGTTGTTGTTGGCCGAAATGAGGATGTAACCGTCTTCTCCCCAGTCCTCGCCCCAGGAGTTCTTCACGATCCAGTACATCTCTCCGTCACGGATGCCGTAGCCCACCAGGGTCACGCCGTGGTTTTGCCTCCTACCTTCGCTGTAAAAAAAAACTGTGTTTATCAAGAAGCATTTTTAAGTAGTTGAATGTTATTAGTTTATGATTCACTCGGTTTGCTGGTGTTAGGATATATTTCATATCTACCCGGATAGCGATCACCGTACACAAGGTATTAAAACCCGCCGTAGTGGCCCACGTAAGTGTTGCGTTCCGGGATCAGTTTGTGTATATCCGGCTCCAACAGGCCGGCATAATTGTATCGTCTGTCGCGGGGTAATCATCTTTTGTCAGTTGACATTCTATTTGACGCCACTCCACGTACCATCAGGTGTGGTGGAGTCACTTTGCCTTGACCGTAAAAAAAAACACGTCAGTCTCAACCAATCAATAATAACAACCAATCAATCAATAATCAATTAAACACCATGGAGGTGAGTTTCTTATACCACGTTCTAGACTGTACTTACCAAGTAACATCATAGAAAATTCCACTGGAGTAAAACTTCATGGGTGTTCCAGCGTGAACGCCAACTACAGCAGGCCCGTACTTATTGAGGACTACTTTCATGGCGTTAGCGTTGCGAGGAGTCACCTGCCCGAAGCCGTTGATGTGAAACACTTTGCTCATGTTGTAAGCTTCGCAGAAACCGTTCTGAAAATATAGGTAAATAGCAAAATGGCGGGAAAGAGATGGAAATATTGGTACAGAACATAATTGAGTTTTAAAAGAGAGAGTATCAAGATTAATAAAATACCACTAAATCTACCTTTGCCATATAAGGTCCATATTCCATCTCTGTTGGGACTCCATGTTCTAGAACATACTTCATACCACCGTTGGGCGCACCTCCGTCACACCCTTGGGCATCGAAGCTGAAATTATTTGGAGCATTAATGACTTGGTCTTCGGAATCTATAATCCTGGAGTTAGTTAATAGCTGGTAGACGTCACCTTGACATGCAGTTAGATAGAACCAGACATATTATCTACTAGATACGATTGCGATGCTATCAATATCCTGGTATACACTGTACGAGGCGATCTCGTGTATTTAATAAGCTAATAGCTAACTCAGTAACATCACAGGTGCTTAAATGCTTTCAAGAATTAGAAAATGTGATCCTCATATTAAGTTAAACTTAAAAGTTTTGTTAAATGAAGTATCAGTTACCCCCACGCGCAGTCGACCAGCGCCTGCTCGCTAAGATCCAGATTCCTGCCGCCATTCCTCAACGCCAGCGCCCCTTCTACAGCGGCGACGGTACAGAAGGCCCAGCAAGACCCACAGCTCCCCTGATCTGTCAAGTAATTCTAATTATTCTTCTGATCCTCATTAACTACCGACGATTCTACCGCATCTGATGCTAAGATATTTATAAAATCATGAAGGTCGTAGGCATGTTCATCAGCATTAACTGGAGGTCCAAGTACCTCTACTTGAACGAGTTGCTGGTAGCTATAAATATTGTGTACACTTTTCCATCAGATGCATTGAGGCTTTTCAATGAAATTAAGGTTATTAACATCGTTGGAAATATTTTAAATGTTCTTCTCTTCGTCTAGACTCTAGTACGTATCTTTAGGTCAAGCTAGATTTGGTGCGGGTTTTTCATACTTTAACCGGGACTAAAACCCCACAAGGGTTTATGTCAGGCAGTTTTGATACTAAACTAAATACTTTATTCAATAAATTTGATAAGAGCATGATTCCTTAGGACTTACTCGTCGTTTAAGATAGATGAGTGAAGAATAAAAATAAGATCTGTTTACTTTTAACAGGAGTGATCACGCCCTCCATCCTGAGGTCAAACTCCTCAGGAAGGTCCTGAACTATAGCTTCCACCTCCTTGTCAGTATGAGGGAAGGGCACAGCGCCGAAGTCTCGATCCGAAGGTCTCAGGCCCGTGAGGACTGCGAACTCCTCGTCAGTCCAGTCTGCATATTTGTTCAGTTCCAATTTGTATCCCAAATTTTTATTGTTGTGTTCGACTACCTGCCTAATAATAAAACAGTGGGTTTTAATCATACCAAAATATTACGCAGACATATATAAAGTTGAGACATATGGAAAGAGCGGCGATAGCCTAGTTGGGTGTGGAACGGTCTGCCAAGACGAATGTCCATAGGTTCAAATCCCAAGGGCACACACCTCTGACTTTTCTAAAAAATCACGTGTGTATTCTTTGTGAATTTATCGTTCGCTTTAACGGTGAAGGAAAACATCGTGAGGAAACCTGCACATCCGAGAAGTTCTCTATAGGAATTTCGAAGGTGTGTGAAGTCTACCAATCCGCACTAGGCCAGCGTGGTGGACTAAGGCCTAATCCCTCTCAGTAGTAGAGGAGGCCCGGGCTCAGCAGTGGGCAAGTATATAATACAGGGCTGATATTATTATTATTATTATTATATATATAAAGTTCCAACTACACTTACTTCCAATTTTCATGGAAGATAGATTTTCGCATCTCGTGTTCATCTTCACCGTAAACCTTTTTATGTTGAGTTGTAAACCTAAAAACATATAGAATATATTAAGTTTTTCGTTTTATATCTGGTGCAGTGCGATCTTACAAAAAAGTTGTTCAAAAGACCCTTTGATCTACTCTGGTTATACCAACCTTCTAAACGCCAGGTCGACGTGATGCTTCCTTGCAGGACTCAGTTTACCAATGTGATGTTTTGCCCAAAACGTTTCCTCATCATCGCACATTGCTGGCCCTACAATTATATGTATATTGTGGTATATAGTGAGTGCATTTGTCACCAAAGCGGTGGGCGGAGACAACTAACTAACAAACAACAGCAATAATATAATAAAAGTTATAACAACATGGATGCTTTGCACCCACTCCAAAGTTATCAGTATTGCTTGAGCCCCTGAGCAGCCATATAGTTGGCGCACCTATTCCAGGCATTTGGTACAAGGGATAATCATCCCTCGTCAGTCGACATTCTATTGGACACCACCCTACTTACCATCACGTGCAATGGGGACACTTTGACGGTCCCGTATTAAAAGTTACATATTTAATGTATTGAATTATTTAATAAACAAAGCTTTAGCTGTATTTTAAGAGCTTGTTCTCAGCTAAGTCGGCGTCGTTAAAAAAACATAAATTAGCTGTCTGAATACGTCGTACTGTGATTTAACTTATTGTTCGACATGTTGTTGATATATTTGTTAAATAGTGGCGAACTTAAGTTACTGACTTTAATTTGACAGCGTCTCAGCTGAAATCTCACTTAAGAGCGCAGCTGAGTGGCGTCTATTATGAAGGCTCCTAGTAATCTTATCAATTTGCCTACACTAACTACTCACCCCATTCCACGTCTAGATCAGTCTCGTCCACTTCACTTGAGAAGCCGTAGTAATTGGTCACAGTATGGGACTCTAACCGTCCTTTATCCAAATCATATACTTTGACTGTAATTCTGAAACAGAGTCCATGTGATAAACCAAGATGGTCAGACCAAGTAAGCAAAAAAATATATATTAGGTAGTATGAAGATAGCTCGGTTCCTAACATCCACTACTGCAACTACGCCATTTATGTAATCATGCAACACCTAGTAAAAAGAACCTAAAAAAGAAGTAAAAACAGAGCCAACTTACTGAACGGGGACGTCTTCGTCTTCCACCTTGTAGGTATAAGCAGATACTTCCATCCTCTGTCCGTCTGATTCTTCTTTGAAATCCCATTTCTGAACTTCCTTATCTTCGAACTTTGCTATCCCTGAAATGATAAGCTCCATTTATAATCACGCTCTATCTCTTTCATGTTTAGTGATACACGAGTTGTGGATTAGGGCCTCTTGGAATTCGTTCTTAGGTAGGGCAACTCTATGGGTTTCTGGATATTCACGGGATTTGAACACTAAAAGAAGTTTGAAGACCGGGGAAAGTAAGCTAAAACCTTTTTGTATCATCTTAAGAGAATATGTTGCGCTTATTTCAAATTGAAGAAGATTGAAGACATGCCGATGAGCTATTGAAATCCAGTTAAGTTTCTAAAGGAAAGTATAAATTTAAACCTTATGTACCTGTATAGTTCCCTTTTGGCAAATGCTGTAAGAATTCTTGATCATCGTCATAATTGCTTTGTTCGACACATATGATCGTGTTGATACTTTCTTCATCAGACATCGGGAACATCTACGAGCAAATCATAAACATCTCATTACGACGCAGAATATTTTCTTTTTGTTTTTTCTTAGAATAAAAATTAAACTAAAATCCATTTATCTATTTACATCTATTATAATTAAACATAATAACATTGTAGAATTATAAAGGAAATTATCCAGCTCATGGCGGCGATGAAGATGGCTCTCAGAAATTAGCGATTCATTCTATATAAATACTATTTGCTATTTACTGATAGAGCACGATAGCTTAATTAGGCTAATGGGAATGGATTCGACTGCGAAGGTGAAGCTCCGCCGATTCAAAACCCAATACACACTATTGACTTTAAAAAGTTACGTGTGTATTGTTTAACAATTATAATTTTTCGTTTTAACGTAGTAGGAAAAGATCGTGAGGAAACCTACATACGCAAGAATTTTCTATAAAATTTCGAAGGTAAGGTGAAGTCTGACCACCCGCACAAGGCCAGCGCAGATTACGGCCTAAACCTTTTCTGTAGTATAAGAGGTCCATGCTCAGCATTGGACAGTATATAAACTAGCATTATTATTATTAAAAAGAATATTGCAATTGGAGCTTTCGTTAGTACATAAAGTTGATTCTTACATAATATACAGTACAGTTTTCTTCACCAGAAACCCCGTAGTAATATTTCTTCTCGACTCCGTCGTAGTAGTCTCTGCGGTATCGGTTGAGACTCTTACTGGACCTATGCAATTTCATATTTAGTCATATATTTCTGATACTATGGCAAATAATGTCCAATAGGCTGGTGTGCAATATTCCATGCGGATGCTCACGGATTAGTGTTGCGGTGGAATGGACATGTGTACCTCGCGACCATTGATATAAGAAAGAGAGAGGACAGTATGGCGGGGTTATAATCGATAGGTAAGTCTGGCAGAAATCCACAATGTATTTTATCCCGTTAAACCACCGTAGGATATTAAAAAAAAATACTTACCATATCTCAAACGGGGCCTTCATTCCGGTCTTGAGATTCAGTTCTTCGCCCTTCAGGTGGTACTCCGCAGGCCAGCGGATTCCTTCATCCTCTAAGCTATCGCTGTTGTCTATAATATTGTACACAATACCTTAATCATGGAACAAAACCATATTTGGACGATTCTACTTTTTAGTACCTAAAAGTTTGTCTCCTTTAAACTAAACTCTCATAATATAAGATACCATTTAAGAAAAAAAACCTAAGACGACATAATACTTCATAGCTTTAGGTTACGCAAAATATATTTTTTGCCTTTACATGCTGTAAGTTCTTACTTTATGCCAAATTTCATGATTCTAGATCAACGGGAAGTACACCATAGGTTTTGATTCTCACGTAAAATCGAAAAACTTCAATTTATAACTTAAAAACTTATATAAACCAAAAATGCACGGTAAAACTTCGCTGCTAACATTTAGCACATATTATAATATTTTAGTCCATACATCTATAACCACTCACATCACCAAAGCATTTAATTTTTTTTCTGAATATACTCTAGCTTTTAGGCATTGAAAAGTAGAATGGCCTGTTTATTACCTTGTATTCAAGTTTCAGAGTAATTAGTAACAAGACTTATTTTTAAAATATTTTTAAAATTTTCTTTCCGTGGCGATGGTGAATAATAAATTTATATTATTGAATCCCGGTGGCTAATTAATAAGAATTGCATAATGATTTCATGGTAATGGGGATGTAAGACATTGAAATAAAATTATTTTTCACGGCAAAATCCGGAAATATTGTTTTATATCAATATTAAAACTTGGCTATACAATAACTTGAAATAATGGAAACAGTAACATGTAATTAATAACGCTTAAGAAAATAATTAGCAAAATATACAGGGTCAATTTGACATTGCGTTACTAAATGAAACCACATACTTATCTACTTGGAAATAACACTTTACAATAAATTACTTAAGCCATAGATGTAAATAAAAAACGTGTAAGTTTCGAACAGAATAGATATTAATAAAAACTAATTTTAATTTTACTCGCCCTAATGCCACTACTACTCTAAGAGAATTCTTCGCAGCGGCAACATCATACTTTCAGGCAGAAATACACTCGCGCACACGCCATATTCGCATTAAACTAAAAAAATAATAACAAGATCAGAAAAATAAAACTAGGATTTTTGGTGAAAATATTCGTTATTAATAAACTATTTTTAGCACAATGTCAGCAAAGGTGAAGACGAGTATGTGGTTTCATTTAGTAACGCAATGTCACAACGACCATGCAAAAAAATCATTAACTTACCCAGTGAATAAGAGAGACAGCGATGCGCACTCAAAAATAAAATAAATACAGCTGGTAGGTACGCCATTTTACCTACCACCGAATACCAACGACAATAAAGTATGCCGAAATAATATCAACCATAGGATATTTATAGGAAATCAATTGAATAGGGCGAGTACATAATGTTACCAGGAAATGGATTTATTGTGTTCCAATTGGACATCGCTTTATTTTTGTATTTGTAGTGGTCACCTTCCAGTTTTGCAAATGATCGTAAGTAGAAAATTGGGAAGGGAAGAAAAAAGGAGATATTTTTAAGTAGCAAACCAAACTAGCCATTCAATGGCAATTGGAGTGGATTCTTAATAGCAAGTGTTCTCTGCAGCCAGTAAAGAAACAAAGAAAGATATTTATTTGACAAATTTGGAACACGGGTTGATAACACATGGGCTACTTTTTATCCTTGCAAATAGTTCCTATGGGAAATAATGTTTTCTTTTTACTTGGTTATTTAAATAGATCATTACAGTGTTGTTGGGTCTTGTAAAGCGAGAAAAGTATTTATTGCACACAAAACCGCGAGCAACACCTAGTATTTCATAATATTTCTGTTTTAAATATAACAATTAAATTTAATATATATGCACAAATCCTTATATGTTTATATAAAAAATAATTGGATAAGTTTTAGTTAAATGTTATCTAAAATTAATTTTAAAAACGTATTAATTAATATGATTTACATTTTAATGTACTACGTTAATTAGTGTAACTAGATAAGGTGCCTAAATCATGTTAACAATGATATAATGTAATTTATTTCACTGCAAAAAATGTGAATTATAAGTATGAATCATTTATATGGTTAAATGAACAATAAACATTAAGTACTCTTGACTTTATTAGATGAGAAAAAACCTTACAACTATATCGGTGATGGCGCATTCCGAACAGACCGGCATACTTATGTCGATTGGCGACTGATAATAATTTCTCCTCAATCGATATTCCATCTGGACCCCACTCTAGCCAGTGTAACTACTGGGCATAATGAGACTTAACATCTCATGTCCCAGGATGGCGAGTGCAGTGGAATACCAAACAATACTTTATAATTTAAGAAGTTGAATGGTGTTTCTACTGTTTATGGGCGGTCGTATCACTTACCATCAGGCGGACGGCAAGCTCGTCTCGTCATTCAAAGCAATAAAAGAAAGTTGTCACTAGGTGCATTGGAGTCACTTTTCCGTACTCATAAAGAAGAGTTATTATTGACTGTGATCTTCTAGTTAAGTAGGGTTTTGTTCCGAAGGCAAGAAAAACAATGACTGGAGTCCATAGATTTTCCTAAGAACGGTTTAATTTTTATTAAGATTTATTGACCAATTTAATGTATTAAAAATGTACCTAACCATTGTTATCTCTATTCATCTCTATTATTCAAGTTACTCTATGTCTAATAATTTCCGTAGATAGGTTAATTGGATTATGTTTTAACGCCATCTCTGATTTATAGTATAAAATTACAGCTTAGGTAGGGCCACGGGCACAGTAAATATAATTATTGAGGTGGAAATTTGTAGATTATGGTCGGATAGTATAATATTTAATCCGTTACTAAAAGGTATCGGAAAAACCTTTTAAAGTGTGATAAAATAAACTTAATATGAAAGAAAAGCATGTTAATGTGTTTGGAAAATCGTAGAAGAATCCAAGTTTACTACATCAAGTCATACAAGTTAACGCCATCTAGCGTCTTTTTCTCGCACCTTTTTGAATGATCATGGATATTGGTTCACTATTATTATTTTATTATATTGTGGACAATTTAAAAATAAGCAATAAATTAATTAACTATATTTTATATAGAATTAAAAAACATTATTTTAATGACAACGCCATCTATTGACATTTTCCGAAACTAACAAACTGTATTTAAACTCTGGAAATAATAAGAGCTATTCACTTAACCGACATATGAAACCTTGAATGCAAAGTTCTTCCATCTGGGTAGATAACATTGCTTTGTCTATTTCAAGCAGTAGTGTGCCAGGACTTTTGTTTTTTTTTATTTGGCACTGGAACGTTGACTGCATTGTACCTGAGGGTAAGCATGATGCTGTCCAGATAAAGTATCGAATGTTGACACAATCATGTCGGCCTACTAAGATACTTCTTCCCGCTACGATTCGTATAACACTAGAGCCAGTGAGACTTAAAATTAGGTTCCTTCTCTTCTCTTAGATCTCTTTTGTTTATAAGAGCGTATAAAAGACTGAGAACTCTGAGATCCCGGATTTGATTAGGTCAAGAATATTTTAATTAGGTCTTCCAACACAATTTCGACAGGATTTCTTGAAATAGATTTAGACCTTAAGCGTTACCTACGTTTGAGAAATAGAAGCTATATGTAACTATAACACAATAAACACACATCACGCAGCTATCCCCGAAGGGGTATGCAGAGGCGCAACCAGGGCATCCACTTTTCGCCAAGTGTGTTCCGTTCCATGATATGATAGGGGGCGAGCCTATCGCCATATCGGGTACAAATTCCAGACTCCGGGCTGATAATGAGCAGAAAATGCAATATCAACTTAGCTCGACCCGGAGATCGAACCCGAGACTCAGCAAAGCAATTGTTCCGTACAACTACGCCACGAGGCAGTTATCTAATATGTTTTTATTAAACCTACATATAATTACAAATGTAAAAGTAACTTTATCTTTTGCACTTTCATGGCTAAATTACTAAGCCGTATGATAATCGTGATGAAATTAAGTACAGAAAAAATTTTAAAACCCTAAGACGCGGCACACGAAGACTACTTTCTAATATATTACCAACAGAAATTTACAGGAACCTGTGATTTAATATTGAATTATACAGAGTCATTTTGTCATTGCGTTAGTAAATGAAGCCATAAACTTGTCACCACTGCTAATATTGTGCCAAAAATCATACATGAATAGTAAATATTTTCACAAAAAAAAAAACAATTTACCTTTTCGGATTTGTCGATAATTTTGTTGTTTAGTGCAAACACGGCGACTGCGTGAGTGTATTTCCGACTGTAAGTGTGATGTTGCCGCTGCGACGAATTCTCTTAGAATAGTAGTGCAATTAGTATTTATAAAATAAAATAACTTTTTATTGATATTTATTTTATTCGAAACATATTCTTTATTTCACATATTATACTCTTCAAGTAATTTATTGTAAAGTGTTATTGCCGGAATACATCGCACTCTTAATAAGATAATGACCTATTCCAAAATTGCAAATTTGTGGGAATCGTCAAACAATCAATTTCTGTTTGCGACCTTTTAGTTTTTTCCCTTTTTTCATGCTATAAGTTTCATTATTTACCTATCTTTAATAAGCTCAATTTTATAGTAACTTCAAAAAAAGGTAACAAACAGAAATTAGTTATCCGACGACAGATTATGTGATTTCATTTAGTAACGTAATGTCAAAATGGCCCTGTATAAAGATGGAAATATTAAGTTTAGTTCTAGCACTTCAATATGCTAACAGAAAACCATTAAAAGCAGAACATTCTAGAGTCAGGTCGGTATAGTTTTTATCTCCGTTTCAAGTGTGGTAGACTCGCCTCTCCAGCTGTAATTTTAAGTTATTTTCTGCTTAACTTGTCGTTAAGACGCTGTTGCACCAAGCTTATAGAGCGCGACTACTTTTAATATGCAACTTTTCATTAAATTATTGGTAACGTGACATATATACGAATATGTGTTTTTTAATAATATAACATGTTGCTTATTAGCCAATTTAATGTACCTAATTGTTGTCTCTATTCATTCCTATTCACCCCTGTTGGAAGGTTAATTTGAAATTATATTTTTTTGACATTTCTGTTTTATAGCATGAAGTTTTGGTGTAGGACCACCAAGTACAGTAGTACAGCAAATTACCATACTAAGGTGAAAGATTGTGGTCTGATAGTAAGTTATATTATTTAATTTGTAACTAATTGATAATAAAAATAACGTTTCAATAAGTTTAATGGTAATAGTGTGATAAGATGAACTAAACACAAAGCAAAAGCATAATACGATTATGGCTAATACGCGAAAAATCCCAATTTACGCGACTAGTTTCGACATGCTTTTGTTTAATAAGTAATATTATATATTTCATCGAATGCTTTAGGATAAATTTATATTACGCATTAAATGCGGATGGAGTTCTGTGCAATACCTAAGATTTAATATTTCGCTAACTTCTTCCCTAGTGAGACAGCGGTCCAACACCAATAGAACAAAAAATCAACCCACTCCGCATAAATATTACGATAAAATGTAAAACGTTTATTAACTGGAGCGTCTCTGGAACTCTACCCAGCGATAACAACTTCCAATTTTGTAAAAATATTAAAAGCAATTGCGAACTGATTTTTTGCGACCGTTTCATAAGCTTTTAATTTTATTTTAAACTTGCGAATTGAATATGATTCGTTGTTCCAAATTACAAGATAGGACTAATAAAAATAAACAGAGGTCCATATACTTGCAAAATTATTATTTGCAATAGTAATATTTATTTATCTATCGACCCTCGGTGGCGTAGTTGTATTGCATGCGCGGTACGGCAGCGCTTTGAGATCCTGGGTTCGAATCCCGGGTCGGGCAAAGTGATATGTGGGTTTTTCTGCTCAGTATCAGCCTGGAGTCTGGAATTTGTGCCCGATATGGCGATAGGCTCGCCCCCTATCACATCCTGGGACGGAACACACTCGGTGAAAAGTGGGTGCCCTGGTTGCGCCTCTATATACCCCTTCGGGGATAAATGCGTGATGTTGTGTGTGTAATATTTATTTATTTCACATACGCCATAGGCACTTATATGATATTTAAAGATACAATCTATACTATTATACGAAGCTGAAAAGTTTGTTTATTTCGATGAGCTAATCTCAGGAACAACTAAACCGATTTTGATTTTTTTTTCGCTAATACCAAGCTACATTGCTCCCGAGTGTTACAGGCCATTTTTTATCCCGGAAAAATATAAAATGGCACTTATACCACGAAAAAACTGTAATACAAAGGCGCAGCCGCTAGTACAAGCCTGTCTACAAATAATAACATTTGATATTGCATATCAACCATCATTATTGTTGAATAGAACATTCTAGATTTATTAAGCAAAGTATTAACATTGATTTCGATAGATCCACATGCAGATACAGATCGAAGCCCTTCGTGGCCCCTATTAGTCGCCTCTTACGACAGGCAGGGGATACCGTGGTGGAATTCTTCAAACGCCCCCATTCCACAGGGCGGTACAATATCTACCTACATTTCACAATTATCCAACTTTAAATTTTAGCTGTTGGTGTCCGATCTACGCAGAATGAGCTCACAGTGTCTTGTCAGGAAAATATCGTTTGCTTGAACAATAAAACTAAAAGGATGTTCGCGACAGCTGCAATAAATAAAGAGCTTTGTCGCATCCAATATAGACGAGAGCTTAAACCTTCTAATCTGTCATAGCGTGGGTGTCAACTTATTGCTCGATGTTGAGCGAAATAACTTAAGTGCTATTATTAGAGCAAATATTTTCAAGGGACTTTTATTAACTAGTTTAGCTCGCGGTTACGCCTGTCGTGTTTTCTTCCGATATCACGCAGTCCGTACCAGTGTAACAAGCCTGTAACGCAAAAATATATAGGAGCTATAGATGTCTAAAAAGAATTTACATAAAAGGTGATAGTTAAAGAAATTACCGCGTTCAAAGCAAATAGTTTTTTTTTTTTTTATTTTATATAGGAGTATTATAAGATTGCGTTAATAAATGAAACCATATACTTGTCTCCTTGAAAACAAAGCTTTACCATATGTTGTTCTAATCATAGATGTAATTAAAAAGGGTAAGTTTCGAACAAAATAAATATTAAAAAGCAAATTAAGTTTTACACGTACGGTTCCGGTTACGGTAGTTTGCGGGTAAGTAATGCCACTAATTCTACTGTAAGAGAATTCGTGGCAGCGGCAATATCACACTTTCAGGCAGAAATACACTTACACGCAATATTAAAAAATAAACGAAAATTAAAACCGCGATTTTCGGTGAAAATACTTAATATTAACTGATAATTTTGTCTGACTAACTACTGATAAGTTTGCATGTCAGGAGAGGGGGAAAAGCAATATGTGGTTTCATTTAATACCGCAATGTATAAATTTCTCTGTATACAAGCGATGTTAGTCTAGTTAGGAATGGAACGGACAGATAAGACGAACGTCCGCAAAACCAAGTATTCTTTGTGAATTATAGCTTGCTTTAACGGAAAACATCATGAGGAAACCTGCATACCGGAGAAGTTTTTTATAGGAATTTTGAGGATGTATGAAGTCTACCAATCCGCACTACGACAGCGTGGTGGACCAAAGCCTAATCCCTTTCAATATGGGACCAGGTCCGTGCCCAGCAGTGGGACAGTATATAATACAGGGCTTATATTATACTTATTTTATGATTATATACCCGCAATGGGATATAAATATGCGTAAATTATGTTCATGTTAATTTATCGAAAACCTATTTTATTTTCTATGTCATATGCGACATTTGTTTAACTTAGGAATCAAACTACCACGCTAGTAACCAACATAGATATAGCAACTATCAAGTGTTAAGTGTTCATAAATTCAATTATAGCGCTTGGAAGCAAGCTTAATGCTTCCCATTAGCAATAAAGGGGATTGACAGTGAGGTAACTAGATTTCCAGGGTATAAGCCATTCCTTGATCGAAGCAATGTCAACACTAATGGAAGTGTCTTGGATAAAATTATATAGGTTTCCAGAGATCTTCATGGAGGTCCACTCAGCGGCAATAGTTAGCGTTTTGTTCATTTCTGCTGTTGAGCATTTACTAGCTATTCAGACCTAACAGCTGAAGTAATGTATAAAAATAAATAAAACTAAAATTAAATGCTTTATTCATCACGTAAGCGAACATAGTTGCATTTATGATAAGTCAAGGTACATGAGAATATTAAATTATTACTTAATTAAATTAGCTTATATAAACAAAGACAATTTATATTGAAAATAAAATAAATGAAAAATATAGTAAACAAAGAAGTTAACTTGGGCTGGCAGGAAAGAAGAAATAAAATGATGTATATATGTAATTTTAAATAAACAAATTTTAAATACATAAATTTTAGTACCATGCAGTACTCATTCGAATAACTGATGATTATTATCATCTTTGCGTTGTCAGAAAGAAATCCCGTCAATGGAACCACGTTATCAGCAATAATATCTGAAAAAATATTCCCTCCCATTTCTCAATTTCCCAAAACTTTAAAGGGTATCAAACCATTATCCCATAACTACCTCCAATTAAACTTTCAAATCAAATCCCTAATACGCGTCATTGTCAAACTGTTCGAACATTATAGATTACGGCGTAATGGTCTGATATATCAATATGTCTAAAGGCCTATCATTTATTCCACAATGTCTAACCTAACCCAATTTCCCTCCATGTCCCGGCAGGGCGCGGGAGGGGTCCCATTCAGATCGCGTTGAGCGCGCCCCGCCGACACACGCGCGTTGCCTCGCCGCGCAAAATGTCATACAATTTTTAAACCCGTGCACTTGTCAAGAAGAAAAATGCCGAAATATAATCATTTGCTGGCGTTTTTGTTCGCCGTCTGCTTGGTTGCGGGTAAGTTATAGCTATAATCAATATTAAATTTAATTTAGTTTGTTTTGCGATTGTGATCGTTGAACGTTCATTTTGTTTTTGTTAATTCAAATTTCGAATTTAGTGTTTTATTTTATAAATATCAATTAGTAAACGTTGAATATATTTTTTTAAAATAAGAATGTTTACGGCCAGTATTTAATCATAAAATATTTTTTTATTACTTTTTTAATCTATAATATTACAATGCCATACGTGACCTTTTAAAATTAATTGCGTCTAGACCAGCTTACAAACACTGAAATATCTAGACCCTATAAGTGCGGACTATGAATAACAAACTACTCGAAAGTTCTACAACTAGATAGACGAGTTACAATTTATAAGATCAGGAAAACTAATATAAACCCGTCTTTGTGGCTGTCAGTGGATATATTCCGTAACATTTATTACGTTCATTGTTCTTTTCCCGCCCATTTGATGTTTTTTCTTTCTGTTGATTATGGTGTCTTCACAAGAAAAAATATTTATTATCGAATGCGTATCTTTGTTGTAATACTAATTTCAAATTACAGAAATATTAGTACACATAATATTGAAATATCTTGTACTTACGGTATATTATATTGGTTGCTATTTAGTATTTGTGACTGGATTTCGGAGTCAATAATGCGAATAAAATCTTTAATTTTGTCTTAATTTATAACAAAACTATTTCTGAGATTAGAATCTATAGAATTTTCGAAAGCGTTAAAACAATTTAAATTTGTATGTAGAAAAAATACATAAATGTTATGCGATCATTTTAATTTCACTAAGGCGAAGGTAGTCTCTATCGTACAGCCTAAAATCTATTGTATGAAAATAAATATACAAAAACTTGTAAGTGGTAAATTTATAATCAGTGAGCATAATTTTACACATTACAACAATACTTGACCTCAAAATCTTTTTATAAGATTCTATATTATAATCCTTATATTACATAGAAATTGGTCTATAATTGTTTGTATCGTTGAAGTGGTATAGAGTTGTGTTTTCGAGGGGAATTCTCTAAACGTTCTGAAATTCGATAGAGCGACAAACAGCGTTAGATATTTTAATTTATGCACACAAAGCTGAATTAAACTATTATAAGCTACAACCCAATAAACTAAAATAAAATTGAGATACTAAACAGAATGTGGAAAATAAACATGTTTGCGTTTTATATTGACTATTTATAAATACTATATATATCTATATATATTTATATATATTTATAAATACTATATATCTATATATATTTATATATATTTATAAATACTATTCATGTATCAAAGGGTAGGCAGCGTCCAACAAATATTCGAAACAGCGGTTTTAAATTGCCTTTGCGATATTGAACACAGATTTATTCCAGGGCGGGTCATGTTTTTCCGAGCGAAAACTTGCACAAAGGTTTGTTTGAAGCTATGACCTCGGAGTTGTATGCCGTTTGACCAAAGAGGCTATTAGCTTTCTCTATTTTTAATATACTTGGCATAATATTTAATTTAGTTATGATTTTTCGAGCCCTAGTTTGGTTTTGATGCGTCTTTATTTGTTAATTGTTTTTATGTTTAATATATTGTTTCATTGTCATTGCTTTATTTCGTGTTGTATACTTGAACGTTTCGTATGTCAAGTAATTTATTCTTACGTAAAATGTTACCTCCTATAATAATGTTTCTTATAAGTGGAATATTCTTAAAAATATGCAGGACGGCACTATATTGCTGGGTTCTGTTGCCCGGTTTTATTATTTTATGAAAATTAATAATGACATAAATATGGTTGCTTCACGATAAGCTCTTAGCCTAACTGTAGCAACTTTGAAACTTGAATTACTCTGTATGACCTTACGTTGTGATCATCTTCAGAAGAACCTCCTATAAACATTATGTTCAAAGGCTCATAACAATGCCTTAGAATTTCACTGTCTATAAATCAAACTTGAACTTAACAATTACTATAGCTTGGCGAGGAATGTAGACAATGCGGTGGTATATACAAACAGAGCTTTTCACTTGTTTTTATATAAGTTCACGCTAAAGTGACCCCACTGCACCTGATGGTAAGTGGAGTGGTCAATAGAATGTCGACTGACAAGAGATGATTACCCATCGACAGTCGACACAATTATGCCGGCCTGTTGGAACCGGATATACACAGGCTGATTCCGGAACGCGACATATATGGGCCACTATGGCGGGTTTTAACACCTTGTGTACGGTAGTCGCCATCCATTAAATTTTTTTGGTACAAATATAATAATACTTAAAAAAAGCATATTAAAACTAGTCGCGTATACTAGGATTATCCTCTTATTTTCAAAAACAGTGGCGTGCTTTCGCTTTGTGTTTAGTTCATGTTATCACTCTACTCGCTATTGCGACGAATATAAAATATATCCTACCACCAGCCCATAAAGAAAGAAAAAGAATTTATTGTCGCGGTACATATCCATATTATATATGCACATAACAAAAAAATAAAATAAAGAAGAAAACCACTGAGTAATTAATTACTATGTCCAAACCGCGACAACTAGTCTATCTCAGCATAAGCTGTGTTATAACAAGCAAACACAGCAATGGTTTTAGCCACCTAATGTACTTACATACGGACGCCAAATCAACCATAAACATAATTCATTACAATATAATACCTGCAGAAGCAATTTGTATATACTCTTCGTAGACAACATAATTTAAGACATGTTTTCCGTCAACCCAACAAGGGCCCTTATTCTGTATGATAGTGTAAACGCGTAACGCGGCCGTGTCATGTTATCTTCGTGAAATGTGCGTGGAATGGTATTCTGTAAGCTAATTTCTATAGTCCTAAACATGATGCGTTGTGTTACGTGCTTGTTAGGCACTGTTAAAATAACGTGCGGGATAGAGAATAAGGCCCAAGGATAGCGTGATGAACGCGTTCACACGCCGCCGATTGTTCACGGTTCAGCGCGTGAAGAAAGCGACAATGTAGATACGATATGTATGCGGTTTGTTACTCATTCAGTTCCCGGTAACAAATAGACTAGTTCTACATATCGCTGGTTTACTATCTGTGGCGAAGGGACCATATAAATTCCTGCCGGCTTCCCTGTATTTATTTCTTTTTATTTTCACAAAACGGGTTACAATCATAATACAAATTTGATGCTACAAATGAGGTTTTTTAACACAATAGGGGACCGGCTTGTGTTCGATTTTGTACATTATTATATATGAAATGGTTGATAATACGAAAAAGAAACCCTCCTGCGAAAACTGCATTAAAATTGGTTAAAAAATGAGCCAGTAATTCATATTTCAAATATTACTATGTGCCGAAGTGGGCGCGAAGTGGGGATATCGCTTCATCTCTTTCTTTCGCACGCGTCATAATGCCCGATGACGTCACACGTGGGTATTGCGCCTCTTTTCTGTTTTTTGTTACTTACCCCTTCTACCGAAATTAAAAGACTTATAACTTGTTGATTTTTTACCGGATTTAAATAATGTTTTCTGTGTTATAATTTATATAACGTAAATATTTGATAAAAAAAAGAACAAAAATGAGTCCGGTCCCCTATTATAAACCAAAACTTGTGTTTTACAATAAAAAACAAGTGCGATTGATATAACTATGTAATAATGATAAAGGAAAAGAGAATGTAGAATCTAATTGTCATAAGAACGATTTGTAGACATTTATGCGTATTAGTACCTATAAGTTGCGTCGGGTTGCCTTTCGGAAAATTTTACATTTCACCACTGCTTACTATTACAAAGTTTTATGTTACATTTGACTAGCTTTTGTCTGCAGCTCCGCCCGCGTGAAGTTTTTTTGGGATAGTTTCCCTATACTTATAGTTCGATAGTTTTAATAGCATTCGGATTCGGTTATCAGATAGCCAAGAAGTAAAGTTGTATCTCAATATGAACTAATTGCAGCGTCCCATTTCACCCTGTACTTACGAGGGCTGTCATGGTGAAAGTGGTGAGAAGCAAATATTTTATCATAGCATTGCTCGTTTGTAGGTAAGTAATGTTTGTGAAGACGCGCGATAATCAGTACAATCGTTGTCAATTGATGTTTCGCCACGTACAAGGTCATATTGACACTGCGTTACTAAATGAAATTGCACACTTATCTTCTTGAAAAAAATAATTTAAAACAAGTCACTCGAACCATAGATGCATAACAAAAGAAAATAAGTTTTGCACAGAATAGTTATCAATAGAAAGTACTAATTTAAAACGTCCCAATGCCAGTTCTTCGCAGCGTCAACATTACACTTTCAGACAGACATACACTCATGTACACGCCATATTCGCACTAAATGCTATGTCAAAATAACCCTATGTATGACACAATATACCCTATGTATTTTGATGTGAAATTTTATTAAGATGCTGTTAGTTAGAAGTAAGTAAACGCAGAAGTCTGATGGTGGTAGACACGGTACTAGGTTATTTGTATCCATTCGGATAGCGACAACCGTACAAGGTGTAAAACTCGCCATAGTGGCCCACGTAGTGCCTTCTGGGATCTGATTTCGGCCAGGGCATAAGGAGGTTCTCAGGGCTAAAGACTAGCAAAACTACGCCTATCCAATATTCATGGTATTCATATAAAACGTTTCCATTTAGTCTCGGGCGTGAGACAAAATATTCTAAACTAGACTGGAGGAGCGCTCACGACTTGCGACAATTTGAGCTGTCAACTCGTCAGAAGCTATTGTGCACCTAAGTGTGGACTCCGTTGAGTATTGTTCCCTTTGTGCTAACATTTTTATCTCCATTATGCGTGGCGATTTATCATGTGAGACCTCGCAGCTTTGTTTAGGGAAATGATGGACAAGGTCTGTACTGGTAAGTGTTTGAACTTAAATCTTATTGTACTTCTTATTAATATTATAAAATGGTTTTGCTCGCGGCTTTGCCTACGTAAAGGAGTTTTCCGGGATAAAAGTCCAGCTATATATTTTCCCTGGATAGAACGAATATAAGCTTCCCAAGTCTTAAACTATCTCCACACCAAATTCTAAAAAAATCCGTTCAGTAGATTTCGATAAAATCCATAGCATACAGACAGACAGAAAAGGGGACTTTGTTTTATAATATGTATAGATGTTATAGTTTGTGAAAATGTTTGTATGTTAGAAGTAAACGTAGAAACAGCTGAATGGATTTGGATGAAATTTTGCAGACGGGTACAATGTTCTAGATTACGTAGGCTACTTCTCCCGAACAATACAAAGTGGATTATTTCCGGGGCAGGTATATGCTTATTTTTTATATTTATTAATTACACTCAAAACAGGTTATAATCGGGTAAACATTGTATACCAAATTGCTTAAGATTTTTACATAATTATATATGTACATAGATATATATGTACTACGTACAGTATGCGATAGAATAATTATAATCCAAAACTTATATAGCGCATACGTCAGACGAAAGTTTTGCTTGTGTCGCTTGGGATTTAAAATATAAGTACACATGCAAAGTGTGTGATTTTATTTGTAAGTAGTACAAAATAACTGGGTCAATTGTAAAAATTAATTTATTGAAAAAGTTACTCTTTTCAGTGTGTAATAAAGGCTATATTTTATTTTTATTCCGAGATGAATTCAACGAACACCGAACAAAAGCTTTAGAAAATACTTTTTACGAGACTTATATGCAAAGGAAATACTGTATTCTGCCATCCGTCTGTCGCTATGCGCTTTGTATTACATGCAATATCGATAGCAGAACGCACACGAGCACGGTGGCCAGGCGGCTGGGACTACCGGGATATTACTGGGATATTTTGGTTGTTTACAGTACTTTTTATTTGCTTTCCTAAAATTCACAAAAATGTTGGACATAGTCTTATATTAATACACTTTAATGTTCCTTGTTTTTGAATGATAGGATGTATTTACATAGTTGTGATTTTAATGATTTTGTTATAAGTTTAATTAAAAGCCTAGTCAACCATTCCAATCCCTAAATTCAAATTGATTGCAAAATTGAAATTAAACTAATTTTCGGATTCTATCGCGGTGTTAGTATTTTATTTTCTCCCGACGTTTCGAAGACTTTGCAGCCTTCATGGTCACGGGGGGGACTGCATGAAGGCTGCAAAGTCTTCGAAACGTCGGGAGAAAATAAAATACTAACACCGCGATAGAATCCGAAAACTAGTTTAATTTCAATGTCTAACATTCGCGTAAACATAAGAAATAATTGATTGCAAAAGTTAAATATTTTTTACTGCGTTTACAGGAGGCTTATTTTATAGGTTTATTTTTTGTATCGGTCCGATTAGCGGTTGGCATCGGTTATTCATTTTCGTATACAAAAATAATATTCCCATTTCAAAGTATCTCTAATTTACTGGGTAATATATATTTAGTCCGATTCTCAGGGAAACCTTCGAGTACTGTTGGCTTTGATTACTTATAAGTATTCTACAAATTATAGATATAAGTAGAGACCGGATTATATGCATTTGCATATTTTGCCATTTTCATCGGTAATTGTATGTAAATCGTGGGATGTTGCATACTGCATATTTCAAGCATTTTTTCGTGCATATTTCGTTAACTTTAAGTTGCATATAATCCGGTCATATAAGATTGTAGTAAATATGCTTTTCAGTAAAGAAATGTCCTAAAAAGTCTAACTTTCTATCTAGCAACCCTACATCCAACACTACACAGATGCCAGATGACGTCGCCAGACAATATTCTGGATCAAACGTTTGACTCGGTTGGAGCCAATATTGGCCTTGCAGCTGATTGTCAAGTTATATATTGATTTTAGTTTTATTAATTTTTGTTGTGAATGCAGGCTCCCGGAACTAAAGCTTAGATAAATGGTTCATCATCAGCTGCAGAATGTCCACTACTGAATAGGGGCCTTCCCCAAGTGTTTTCGGATATATTATTAGTCTATTTCACATAAACGGTTGTGTAAATTTAATTAATTTAAATTATTAATGAGTAGTGATAGCCTAGTTGGATGGAACGGACTGCCGAGACGAGTGTCCGCAGGTACAAAACCCAAGGGCATACAACTCTGACTATTCTAAATAAAAGTATGTGAATACTTTGTGAATTATCGCTTGCTTTAACTGTGAAGGATAACATCGTGGGGAAACCTGCACATCTGAGAAGTTCTCTATAAGAATTTCGAAGGTGTGTGAAGTCTACCAATCCGCACTAGGCCAGCGTGGTGGACTAAGGCCTAATCCCTCTCAGTAGTAGAGGCCGTACAGTGTACAGTGGGACAGTACATAATACAGGGCTGATATTATTATGATATTGTAATTATTGGGCATCATGAGTCGTGTCAGGGTAATGAGCGCAGTCCAACACCACGCAGTACTATGTATTCCAGTTCAGGGCCCTTATTCTGTATGATAGTGTAAACGCGTAACGCGGCCGTGTCACGTTATCTTCGAGAAATGTGCGTGGAATGGTATTCTGTAAGCCAATTTCTATAGTCCTAAACATGATGCGTTGTGTTACGTGCTTGTTACGCACCGTTAAAATAACGTGCGGGATAGAGAATAAGGCCCCTGATGATGTTTCTACTCTGCATGTTTAATGACGCGCAAGCCAGGCGAGCTACTTGCTCGTCCAGTCATATTATAAAAAGGCTGGTTTAAATTTCGTTCCAAACACACAATTCTAGAACGCTTACGGGTTTTTGAAATGATTTGGTTAAAAAATTATGTTTGTTAAGGACTCTAATCAAGTTAGTTTTCATCATAACAATAAGTCTATTGTCCCAAATTATATGAAAAATTATTGGATATATGAACTCACAAATATATAACAATCATTTACAATGGGGTTGGGTCTTATAGATATAATCCCGAAAAAATATTAAAAAAAAATAACAATAATTCCACCCTTAACTGACTTATGAAAAGGAAATTTGATTCCTTATTCCCGCAGTGACCCTCGCATAACCGTCGTCGAAGATTCCACGCAATCTAAGATATTGTGGGTCAGATATCTATTGTGATTCAATAATAAATTCACTTACAATATTTGGGGTATACTTTGACGTTACCTCGGGAATAGGCGAGACGTGGAGACAATTGGATAGTATACGATGATACTTTGAGATTATACAAATGAGGTATGTAGGTATAGGTATGGAGGGAGGGGGAGGGCTGTGTTGGGAATTTGAAAATCAGTTACAATATCTACGTACATTTTATAATATTTTTTAATTGTTTTGTTCTTCTCGGTCGGTCGGACGGTCTGATCTACGCAGAATGAGCTCACAGCGTCATAGACCCTCCATGACCATGAAGGCTGCAAAGTCCTCGAAACGACGGAAGAAAATAATAATAGCACACACACACACATCATCACGCATTTTATCCCCGAAGGGGTATGCAGAGGTGCAACCAGGGCACCCACTTTTCGCCGAGTGTGTTCCGTCCCAGAATGTGATAGGGGGCGAGCCTATCGCCATTTCGGGCACAAATCCAGACTCCGGGCTGATATTGAGCAGAAAAACCCAATTATCACTTTGCCCGACCCGGGATTCGAACCCAGGACCTCAGAGCGCTGCCGTACCGCGCATGCAGTACAACTACGCCACCGAGGCAGTCAATAAAGGCAGTCAGTAATAATAATAGCAACCGCGATAAAATCCGAAAAATAATTTTATTTCAAAGATTATTGATTTTTTGTTGCATGAAGAACAGTAGTTGTTGATCATTACAAGACGTAATATTTATTGTCTAGGTAACAACAGTACCGTGCAATTTTAATTAAATATTCTTAGAAACTATCTCTTTTCTTCCTTTGCCTCGTCATATTTAAAAAAGCAAAAACAGATTAAAAATTCACCCAGAGATAAATTCACATTGTCAGAGTGACATATTCAGATTAAAAGTGAAAAGCAGCGCATCCGAGAGCGTCCGATAACCCTGCATTGGAACATGGCTATCCGACCACGTGCCGCGCTTTGAGATACTGTCCGTTGCGACGGGCTGTATTTTTTGAAATTCGAATATTCATTTTTTTTTAAAACGTTCCGTTATGCTTGGGCGATCATTATATAATCTTTTTGTTATTACCAGTGATATTTATTTTAATATTAAAAAATCAAAATTATTGGAATTTTTAGATAATTTTATCCTTGGCTGATTATAAGATGCGAAGTTATAGTAAGTACTTGAGAACCAATATATCTGGAGTTATAAAAAAATACTTTTATAAAATAATGATTTAACAGTGAAAAAGTGACCATGATCGTTTCCTTCTTTGAACCTAGGTACTTCATGCCGTAAAGTTACATAATCGCAACATTTTATACTTTTAAATACCATTTTACACATATCTTCGTAACACGAAATTTAATTATACGATCAAATTATAAGAGATCTTTTAACTGGCTGTCACTGTACTCATGTTTCGTGACAATTTTGTGCAATAAACGATATTGTGGAAAGTTGACAAGTCAGGCCGGTATAATAACTAGATTTATGATGATGTCGCACGTAAGATATGGCATATATCTCGCCTTTTCTATTTTCAAGGGTAGGCAGACGTTAGAGAAGACATTTTGATAGTTATGTTAGGTCCTATGAAAACAAGCTAGCCTATCGCTGCTATAACGGCATTTTTATTTTTTTATCCTTCGTGAAAATGGACCAATCAGAATAAAGTTCTTATTGACATTCTTATAATCGACGTGGAACGAACTGCCGAGACGAATGTCCGGTTCAAAGCCCTAGGGTACACACCTCTGACTTTTCTAAAGTTATGTGTGTATTCTTTTTACTATTGCTTGCTTTTACGGCGAAGGTAAACATCGTGAGAAAACCTGTATACCTGAGAAGTTCGCTATAAGAATTTTGAGGGTTTGTAAAGTCTACCAATTCGCACTAGGCCAGCGTGGTGGACTTAAGCCCTCTCAATAATAGATGAGACCCGTGCCCAACAGTGGGACAGTATGTAATACAGAACTGATATTATTATATACTAGCTAGCTATGTTTTTGTCTGAGAGTCCGCCTGCGTTAAAAAGTTTTTACAGGACAAAAGTACAGGAGTAATGTAGCTTATTTGTAAAAAAAATCTAAATTGATTTAGATGTGTCTAATATTAGTGCGTTCAAACAAACGAAGTTTTCAGCTTTATATATTAGTATACATGTCATATTCACGAGATAAGATCAAAGATTAAAATTGGGATAGTTTATAAAAATCGGTCGATAAAAATACTGTTTATTTTACCTAAAGATTAACCTTTTATGAATTGATGTCTTGAAACGTGTCTTATAAAATACAGCTAAGAATATCAACCCTTTTGCCCTTAAGTTATGAGATATCTCGAGAACTAAGTAACTTGGGCAAAGTAAGTTATCCGTTACTTGACCTCTCCGTACTTTGAAGTGGATGAACGACTTAGGGGCTGTTTACACGGGTTTTTGTCGACTACGACTTTTGTATTTTTTTTATTGCTTTGAATGACGTCACGAGCTTGCCGTTGGCCTGATGGTAAGCGATACGACCGCCCATAAACAGTAGAACCACCGTCCAATACTTTGAATTACACAAAATCATTATAAATTGTAGCCTATGTGTTATTATGGTGTATAACCAATATTACTGTAAAGTTTCATCCAAATCCGTTCAGTAGTTTTTTCGTGAAAGAGGAACAAACATACATACATCCATCCTCCCAAACTTACGCATTTATAATATTAATACATCTTGTGAAAAAGTATCATAATGTCACAAATTTCTAATAAAGATTGTACATAAACAGCATACATAACCGGGCCGTGGTAAAACCAATCGATAGAATCGTAAAATCTTCGCAATATGCCGCCTACGTGCTAACCTACGGAGTTCGAATAGGCAATTAGTCGACGGCAGATAAATGCCGGCTTTTCCGAAAAACGGCAGGTCATCAAACAGAATAAGGGTGTGTACACTTGAAATTCGATTTCGCACGATTTCCCACGAATATGTACGAATTCTCCTGCTCTCGATATAAGCTTGAGGATATGGGATGTTTTAATTTGGACTGTATGTCCTGTGTCCACGTGGTAAAATCCAACAATCGAGCCCAGGAACATGCGATGTACTACATTGCGACCGATATAATTGTGGCGATCGTCGGTAGACGCTACATCGCTACACAAGTCGCACGTATTTCAAAGACTTATATTCTCACATAAGCATCTCACCTTAGTTACTTCATAAAATACTAGTCATAAAATACTAGTCATAAAATACACTATTTGACTGACGAAAAAAATCTGCTACTATTTTAAAAACGCAACAAAAAATCGCCCACTTGCACGCGACCTTACCCGGCCTATATCACCCGAACATAAAGCTCGATCCAGATGACCGGATTGAGTAATCGAGCACCATCGCTTTTTATGAACCAGAGATCGATTATGGCGATAATCCAAAGCAGGTGAGCACTTTTTTAATAACATTACGCCTTGATCCTTAGAGGGTTAAACAGAAATTTATCTAGTGCACTTATACTTCACGGAGATTTATATTTTACTAGCTGAGCCGACAGACGTTGTCCCGTCTTAACTATGAATTTACAGCGCGCATTCTGTCAATCGCTGACAGTTATTTCAAACCATTGACATTTATACAAAATGAATACTTTCGTTAAGTTTTCTTTAATTTTCTAATTTTCCGCGCAATTTTTTGAATTTTTTCTTTCATAAGATCCTTCTCCTGACAATAAAAACACAGCACAAAAAATTGTGAAATCGGTCCAGCCGTTCACGCGTGATGGCGTGACCAAGGGAAATAGAGATTCACAAACGGACATGGGCACGACAATGTAACTTGACGTGATGGTAAGCGGTGTGGTGTGAACATAGTGTCTCATCAAACACAAGTATGACATACATACAAACATGGCGACCGAGTCGGAAGATGTGTAGTTCGTCATTGGCGTGCATAATGGTATTGCGTTTGACCATTTTCTGTTCCTGTAAAACAATATTACGTGAATACATACATACATAACATCACGCATTTATCCCCGAAGGGGTATGCAGAGGCGCAACTAGGGCACCCACTTTTCGCCAAGTATGTTCCGTCCCATGATGTGATAGGGGGCGAGCCTATCGCCATATCGGGCACAAATTCCAGACTCCGGGCTGATACTGAGCAGAAAAACCTAAATATCATTTTGCCCGACCCGGGATTCGAACCCAGGACCTCAGAGCGCTATTGTACCGGACATGCAATACAACTACGCCATCGAGGCAGTCACAAGTATGACAGCTTGTTTTTTTTTATTTTAGCGTTTATCACAGGAGTTTCCACTGTCATAAAGAATATGGGCCCTTTTTGCATGAGCAAATCTGAACACTAAGGCATTGACAAGGACAACATTAATGAATTTAGGAGTTTATACTGTCATAGGGAATAGGGTTCCTTTTTGCACAACTAAACCTGAGCGTTGAGACAAGGACAACACTAATGAATTCTAAACTAATTAGCCACCAAATAGCTATTAAACTAACTCTTCCCCACTTCTAAATACTTTAACTACTACTATATATAAAAATGAATCCCTATTTCCCTTGGTCACGCCATCACGCGTGAACGGCTGGACCGATTTCACTATTTTTTAAAAAAAAATTGTTTTTGTTATTGTCAGGAGAAGGAAAAATTAAGAAAACTTAAGAATGCGCTCTGCTAATTCATAGTTAAAACGGGACAACGTCTGTCGGGTCAGCTAGTATTATATTTTTTACTAAAAGACGTATAAATTGTGAAGGTTATAAAAATCCCAAAACAAGATTTCCCCGGGCGCCGAAAGACCCGATAAGTATACAAAAAAATTATCCCGGGTCCCGTGCAAAGTGAGTGATAAAATAAACTGTTTTCGGTCCCGCGGGATCGTGCAGTTTGCAGCCCTACCCGGCCCCTTGTGGATAGGGATGGTTGATAAATCCATGGTAGTTATCACTACTTAAAAGTAGGTGGTTCTTATTTGATTTTGTTCTATATATAAATACTAGTTATTGCTCGCGGCTTCGCACGCGTGAAGGAGTTTTTTGGTATAAAAGTCTCGCTAAAGAAGTATCCGATTTAATTATATTTGACTTACTATTTTGGTTATAATAGCTTCCACGTAAAAGGTAGATATATACTGTCGCGGAAAATGATTTAGAACTATTTAAGATAAACAATTCTACGGTACATCATGCTTGTCTAACTCTAACGGTTTAGGCAGTGTACGCCAAGATAGCTGTATTTTTTCCGACTTACTTGATATGTATCGATATATTATGATAAAATTACACAAAATCATTATAAATTGTAGTCTATTTTATTCCGATGAATAACCAATATTGTTGTAAAATTTCATCTAAATCCGTTCAATAGTTTTTTTGTGAAAGAGGAACAAATATACATACACACATACATTCATCCTCACAAACTTTCACATTTATAATATAAGTAGGAAATACGTTTATCTTACTAATCATAAATGCGAAAGTTTGTGAAAATAGATGTATGGATGTTTGTTGATATTAACCGCAAAAATAACTGAATGTATTAAGTTGAAATAATCAATCAATATACCATACCGAAAAATAATCAACTTGACGAAATATATTTGACCACACTTTCATAACGTTACCATAAATGTTAAACTCTATATTATCTTAACAAAATAAGTTTCGTAAAACTTGTCTTTGATTTTTATCAATATTTTTGCTATAAATTTATTTGTTGATGGGTTTATGGTTGTCTGATATCAGCCGTCATGTACAATGTGTAAATATTTCGGCGAACCTACACGGATTTGCCGAATCCTATTACAGTCTGGATATATTGAATATTGAACTTGTCAGTTTTGGGAATTCGCGTTTATTGGATATTTTTTTTATAAAATTTACGATATTGTCGGTTAAAAGATTAACTGACTTGCCTTTGCCTTATGAAAAAAAAAAAAAAAACAAGAAATCGTCTTAGAATCAAGCCTTGCAAGTTGGAATTCTATAAAGTTATTTATATAGTAATTATTTCAGCCTAGATTGCTATCCTTTTCTCTTCCATTGACCATATTTACCCCATTGAACTGATACGTGACATTTTTACAACAAAAAAAATTTGAGAGTCGCCTGGGTCATTTATTCGCCTCATTATGGTCTGAGCTTTTGGATAGTTTGGGCTCCTTGCACAATGATCTTTTATTTCCATAATATCACAAAACTTTTATATTTTCGTTAGGTTACTGAAAATTGTTTCGGCTGGGATTGACATTTCGCTTTGCTGGGTAGTTCGTGCATACCTTAGTATTGAAAAAACATACGCAACCTTATTACAAATTATTGTGAACGCACTCTGAGTGTTTTATTATCTGTGATCATCTATGTGTACTTGTATATCTTCCGTTTTAAAAAATTAAAACCGTTCGCACTGGTTCACACTGACTTTCATGTTCTTTTAACTCGTGTAGCTTCCCAATAAAAACTAACTGCGCATTATAATTCAGTATTTTATCAAGTGTAATGCTGCTTACAGCGGAGCACGGGCTTCATCTGCTACTGCGAGGGTTTAGGGCTTAGGCCTTAGTCCACAACGCTGGACTAAGGCAAGTTGGCAGAGGTACACTATAGCCTAGTTGGGGCTTGAACGAACTGCCGAGACGAGCTTCCACAGGTTCTAAACCCAAGGCATAAGTTACGTTTGTAATTTTTATCAATCGAACGAATTACGTTTGTATTTTTTCCTAAGCGGCGATAGCCTAGTTGGGTGTGGAACGGACTGCCAAGACGAATGTCCCCAGGTTCAAACCCCAAGGGCACACACCTCTGACTTTTCATGTGTGTATTCTTTGTGAATTTATCGTTCGCTGTAACGGTGAAGGAAAACATCGTGAGGAAACCTGCACATCTGAGAAGTTCTCTATAGGAATTTCGAAGGTGTGTGAAGTCTACCAATCCGCACTAAGCCAGCGTGGTGGACTAAGGCCTAATCCCTCTCAGTAGTAGAGGAGGCCCGTGCTCAGCAGTGGGCAAGTATATAATACGTGGCTGATATTATTATTATTATATTATTATTGTTCGCTTTAACGGTAAAGGAAACCTATATACCTGAGAATTCTCCACAAGAATTTAGGAGGTATACAAGGTCATTTTGACAATACGTTACTAAATGAAACCACATACTCGTCCTCACCTTTGCTGACATTGTGCCAAAAATCATCCATTAATAACGAATATTTTCACCAAAAACCCTGATTTTATTTTTCTCATTTTTTTATCATTTTGTAGTTTAATACCAATATGGTGTGTGCGTGAGTTTATTTTTTATATATATTTTTTTTATATAGTTGCAATGGAATAGGCGTTTGTCGTCCATCACACCTGATGGAAAGCGTAGATGAAGACGTAGGTGGTACACGCGCATCCAAAAGATACTTATTCACTCTACTCTACTCTTTTTCTATTTTTGACTGAAACTATGATGTTGCCGCTGCGACGACTTCTCTTAGAGTAGTAGCAATGGCATTAAGGTGCGTAAAATTAAAATTAATTTTTATTAATATTTATTTTGTTCGAAACTTACCCTTTTTCATTTTACATCTACGGCTTAAATAACTAATTGTAAAGTGTTATTTCCGAGTACATAAGTTTGTGGTTTCATTAATAACGCAATGTCAAAAATACTCTGTATGAAGTCTCCAACCCACTACATAGTCATAACTCATCCAAAAACTAATACCAAAAACAGAGAACGTAAAAACCACGATATATAGCCCTAAAGAGGTCCCAAGCTTAGGTAATAAAAATAATAGAGCCTTACAAAACAAGGGTCACCATGATCTCCCACGTCCCGGGACAAATTACAAAGCCCCGATTAAGATAAAGCCAGTTTAAGCTTGTAATCTGTTTAAACAGGACGTAGGGTGTCGCTCTTTGTGTAATCAGCGGATAATTTGTTATGAAACCGATTGTTGGATATTGGTGTGTTTTTACTAAGATGTGTACAAATAATGCTAGATTTTTTTTTATTCTTAATAGCGAAGGTTTGGGAAGATTGTTGGAAGCAAAAACTGCTAAATTGATTTAGATATTTTTTGGCAGCGATAGACCAAATCTTGGATAGGCTTCTTTTTGACTCGGAAAATATCGGTATATTAAGATTTCACATCTTAAAAACTATATTTTTTCTTCCAAAATATCCCTAAATATCCCAAAACTGTCCACCCTATAGCCTGCCATAAACTCAACGCTGTACGTATTTACGGCCACTACACGCTATAAACACACCGCTGCGGTCGTCCAGTCTTGGCACCAGTCATGGACACCTTATCGATACACACGCGAGCCCGATTATGCACCCACCCGTATTGGCAATATATCTCCGTAACGATTGTATTCGACGTGTGTTTAATTGTCTGTCCAATATCGGACATGCGATATTGGCTTCCATTGCCAAGATGTTTTATTGTCCATGACTGGTTATTTCACTTTAAAATGAGCTAGATATATTTAGAATAGAATATGGTTCAAAATTATAATAATAATAATAGAAAGAAAATCATAAAAAAGCGTCGTCTTGATTTTTTTGGTGCAATCTCAAGACGCTGGTTGTTAAAAAAATCTATACTATAATTATGTATAAAGCCATAGCTAAACCTCAGAAGACCTAATTTATCTCTAAGCAAAAACCTTCAAATCGAAATTCATCTACCACATCGAAACCGCAGATGTTCGAAACCGTGCACGTAAACCGGTCATTCGCAAACCGGGTATTAATAAACCGGGCACAATCCGGTCCGGCCTGTATCCGGGTAAGCCGCAAGCCTGATGGATGCGTAGCTCACGGCATCTGAATATTTATGATGGACACATTGAGAGAATATCGACGTGGATATTGCATTGTTTGAGAAAATGGTGTTTTTTTTTATATTGAAACTAGCGACCCGCCCCGGCTTCGCACGGGTGCAATGCTGATACTAAATACACTACAGAAAAACTGTGAACGTTGTATATAAAAACATAGCGGCCCGCTCTGGCTTCGCATGGGTATAACATAACAAAATAACAGTATTTCTCCACTATTTAATGGATGTTATTATACATATAAACCTTCCTCTTGAATCGCTCTATCTATTAAAAAACCCGCATCAAAATCCGTTGCGTAGTTTTAAAGATTTAAGCATACATAGGGACAGAGAAAGCGACTTTGTTTTATACTATGTAGTGAAATAGCACTACGTCCACCGATATATAATTACGTACTAGATTTGGCGTTCCAAACATTCACTGTGTTTAACTGAATTGAACTGCAATCCACTTAAACTGACTTTAGTATATACTTTAGTCAATATTGACAGCTTGTGGTTGTGCACGGAGTGGCGCTCATGATATAAGAACTCGAGTCTAAGTGTAAACCTGGATGTGAATAAAAATATTAGTCAAATAAGTAAAATTATTTGTTGTTCTAGTGAATAAATAGGTTATAACAGTGACGTTATGGTTGCCGTTTGATTTCAGATTTTGAACAAATTGTATATATGGACGTTCGGATCTATAGAATATACGTCAATGATCACGTCTTTTTTATTTTGAGTGCTTGTTCTTGTTCTGAGGGTAGATAGATGAGTATAACATTCACATTTCGCATTGTGTTAATAACAATAATATCAGCCCTGTATTATATACTGTCCCACTCCTGGCTACGAGTCTTCTTTAGTGAGATGGATTAGGCCTTAGTCAACCACGCTGGCCTAGTACGGATTGGTAGACTATACACATCCTCATAATTCCTATAGAGAACTTTTCAGGTATGCAGGTTTCCTCACGATGTTTTCCTTCACTGTTAAAGCAAGCGATAATGCACAAAGAATGCACACATAAGTCTACAGTAGTCAGAGGTATGTGTTTCTAGGTTTTGAACTTGCTGTATGCAATTGGGTGTAGTAGGTATATTTACTAAGTGTAATTCCAGAAACCGGGCTGCTACTGAGTAGAAAAACCAAATATAACTTTTGCCCGATCCAGGGATCGAATCCAAGGCCCCAGCACTGCAATCGTACGACACAACTACACCACTGTGGCGTATACTAGTTAAATTCTTATGTAAAATCCAATAGCAATAAAGTCTATTTTTATTTGACTTTTAGTACTCAGTAAATTTACCTGCCGCATTTACCTTGCAATATCAGAAAATTAAATGCGTTACCCAGCAGCTAAAAGCGATATCACCCGATATTACAAGACATATTGCCAGGTAATTTGTCATCGGTTGGCACGATATCTAGCACGTGCGCAGGATGAGCTGCAAGTCGGAAGCTCAGGTTATCAATCACGTCGCCTGCAATCCTGAGGACATCTGCGTTTAATACCTAAAGCTATGGAAATTTTTATATATACATACTATTACGCCAATATCCCATAGGGGTAGATAGAGACTATGGACCGCCATACGCGATTTTGGCACTTTTCTGAAGACCTTCCCATTATTGTTTTTTACTTTGAAATAATTCGATGACCCCGCTCAAAATAACAAAACTAATTGCTATCACGAAAATTATTGTTATAAAGTAAAATTATAGTAGTATCTATCCAAGTTTTGAATTTAAGCGGATGTTCCAGACAATAGAAAATGACAAAGACTCCGGAAATTGTCTGCCTTGTTATTGATTTTAATTTCCGGTCAAAATATTTCATCTTATAGAAAATATACTATAAATTTATATTATTGAATGTCTTTTAATTTTCTTGTATTATTCATGTTTTTATAAATGCTTTTTGATACCTCTAATTAGTGAGTAGACTCATCCATAAAATTTTAAGTAAACATGTTAAATCTATAAATTATTGGTGAGATTTTAAATAAATAATAGGGGTAGATAGAGAAGAAATCTGTGCGTCCGTGATTCGAAATTTTTTATTCAGGGTAAAGTAACACTGGACCTGAAAGTAAGCTACGGCTTAAAATATAAATTGTGAAACTTTATTTTTACTGTATTATATGTTATATTAGCTTATGCTCGCGGCTTCGCCCGCGTGAATAAGTTTTCCGAGATACTAGTCCCACTATATATTTATCCGAGTTAGAAATTCCTTCCCAGGGCCTTAAAGTATCCCCATACCCAATTTTATAAAAAATAGTTCAGTAGATTTTGAGAAAATCAATCACATACAGACAGACAGCTTTTGGGAATTTTGTTTTATAATATGTATTAATTAGTCAGTCAGTCTAATTTTAGTTAGTTTTTTCTCCTAAAATTTTTCCCAATTGGTAATAAGTCACTGTCTTATCTTAAATGTCTGTATGACAAGATGAGACAGCATCCTCGTATATTAATACAAAAATTATATATGTACAGAAAATATACTAATATTCGCATTAAAAACATGCAAATCTCATATATGCAGCGATCATTTCGGAATCATTGTTCCGTAGATTCCAGTTCTGCAGGTCACTTCAGCATATTGAACTACGAGAGATGCATGTCAGCCGTTACGAAGCTATATTGCGAGAGGAGGTTAGCACTTCAAAATTGATTACCCGACTATTGCAAGTGTGGATATTTTTTTTAACAGGCGCGATAAAGTGATGCCACAGCACCTGATGGTAAGTGGAGTGGCGTCCAATAGAATGTCGAGTGACGAGAGAGTACCCCTCGGCAGTCGACACAATTATGCCGGCTTGTTGGAACCGGATATATGCAGGCTGATCCCGAAACGCGACACTTACGTGGGCCACTATGGCGGGTTTTAATACCTTGTGTACGGTGGTCGCTATCCGGGCGTCTACCAAATTTTGACAGCGATAACACGTATAGGCAAATGAAAAGCGATGAGTATAACAGCTTCCTGACTAAAGATCAGATAAGATTTGTCGTAAATATAACCTGACTATAAAAGTTAATCAGCGAACCATTTTAATCATAAGGTAACGAGAACGTTTAACGCCCACATAATTTAAAAATCTTTATTGAATTATTTCATGAAATATATAAAAGAAATCCTTTGATTAAATTGCGACATATCTACATATTATAAATTTAATAACATAATAACTAAAAGAAACACTTTATATGTTTTTGCATTATGATTCAAAAAAACCTTTAAAATATCGATGAAGGAACCAGGCTCTCTAATGCCACACTACTTTACTACTGGTATTGTAAATTTGCTACCTAGTATTTTTTTCTAGTATTTAATAGAATGACATTTATCGTGGGATTAAAACAACAGGCCTAACTCTATTTTAATAATTTCAACATGGTACCGCTTGGTGAATAACCGTTTAGTCTATTTTACCAAAGCCAAGCGAAAAAATAACAATAAAGAATAAATAATTCATTCAATAGAGTCGAAAGTCTGATTAAGATGTCAAAATCCAGAAAAATAAATATAATTAAAGTTACTTTACTTTACTTCGGTGTCTTAGATCATCTCTATATTATACAGGAAAATTAATTAATTAAAGTTTAATGCACTGCGGTGCGACGGAACAGTTTCCTCGGTCTTTGTTACTCGATTTCTTTTGTTAGTTGCGAACAATAAACATCCGCTAAGCACTTAAGAATATCGATAAAATAGCGGATAAAATCCCATCTCTACGATAAACATACGTTATTTAATAAACGGCAGACAAATTGTAAATGTTGTTTGTAGTTTGACAAAATTGGTGGTAGGTCTTTCATATGTGAGTGCCTTCCTTTGTAGGTACCACCGCAATGACTATTTCTACTGCCCAGCAGCAGTGTGTAGTCACTGTTGTGATCCGGTTTGGAGGACATTGTAGCCAGTATAACTACTGGACATAATAAGACTTAACATCTCATGTCTCAGGATGGCGAGCGCGGTGGAATACCAAACAGTACTCTGTGATTTAAAGTGTTGTATGGTGTTTATACTGTTTATGGATGGTTGTATTGCTCACCATCAGGCGAACGGCAAGGTCGTCTCGTCATTCAAAGCAATAAAAAAAAATCACCAAAACATTAGCTGAAAGAAAGTCACTCACTTTCTACTTTTAGGTACATATAGCCATATTTGGGAATTTCAGACTCAACCGACCGGGGCTCGAACTTCGAACCTCAGAACGATGTAGTACCGCGCACATAATGCTAAGCCACCGAGGCCATCATTTAATTATCTTAATAAATAAATATGAAAATTTGTAAAAGTTTTAATATTTGTTATAAATAAGTATACGCAGTTACAACCGAATGAAATTTGGCACACGTATAAAACATGTCCTGTTTAACCACATAGGTTACTCTAATCCCTTTAATTTGTACAAATGGTAGGACTTTATTAGGAGAAAAGGCTTTTCACGCTGGCGAGGCTGCAAGCAACACTTCTTTATTAATCATAACTCATTTTATACATAAACTGGATTTTGCTGGCGGCTTCGGCCGCGTGATGGAGTTTTCCGGAATAAAAGTCCCGCTATATATTTTGTCGGGATAGAAAGTAGTAATAACCTTTCCAATGTCTTAAATTATCTCCATACCAAATTTCATAAAAATCCGTTCAGTAGATTTTGAGAAAATCGATAACATACAGACAGAAAAGTGGGCTTTTTTTTATATTTATAATATTTATAGATTTTATTGCGCGCACTCATTGGAACAAGGACAAGATTAATATTGAAAAGAAATAAGTGTATTACATCGCGTTGAAGGTAAGCCAATTGCATACCCGGTCGTAATCGGATGCAGTTTGGAGCTGATTACCCGGGTCGATGCATTTGTCCGGCATCCGGGCGGGATTCTATCAGGGATTACTGGAGCGATATGATTAGATCGACCTTTGGTTACCTGGTTAATGATTATCGGCAAGGGAGTTTGGTTAAGTTGGACAGTTTTAAGTTCAGTGGCGCAATTGCGCGGGGTCTGCCAGAAAACTATTTTTATTATTTTCGGAAAATTTGATTGATTGATTCAGCAGCAGATTTGAGATCAGCCAAGTTCGCAGGAGATATTATAGTGCACAAGTATGTGTGCAATAAATAGGTACCTCGGTACGACACTGTTCTGAGGTCCTGGGTTCGATTCCCGGGTAAGGCAAAGTGATTTTTCAGCTCCGTATTAGCCCGGAGTTTGGAATTCGTGCTCGATGGGGCAATAGGCTTGCCCCCTATCACATTATGGGACGGAACACATGGACAAAAAGTAGGTGTCCTGGTTGCAACTCTGCCTACCCCTTCGGAGGTAAAGGGGTGATGTATGTGTTTTAAATATTTTTTTTATTCATTTAACGTATTAACTTATTAGAAGAGGTATTAAACCTGATCAACATACCAATTTATTTTCATTTTATCTCATTCCCATTTCTTATCAGTAAATCTATAGCAGCATCCCTCTAATTCAGTCACCAAAGTCACTCTATCGACATTTTATACATAAAAATGAAGGTGCTATAAATTTCATGCAGTTTGCACCTTATTATGCGGCTAATGCGTTCTGGTCCGGCTCGAAGGACCACGCGATTGACATTTTTATCGGAGATATTACGAGAGTGGCCGAATTTGAACCTTATATTATAAAGAATTTGAATAAAACGGTATTATGTATGATAAAGGACATTTTAGTCTCAGTATTTATTGAGTTAGTCGAAGTAGCAACATAAACTGACAGTAAAATAAAAAAAAAATTATTTATTCATCATGTAGGCGAACATAATTGCACTTATAGGTCAAGGTACGTGAAAATATTTAATTATTACTCGAATTAAGTATATAACTAGAGACAATATATTGGACATAAAATAGATGAGAGTACAAAGTAAACAAAGAACCCAACTCGGGCTGGCAGGAAAGAAGAAATAAAAAAGAGTATTTAATATCTAGAGAAAATTTCTGTCAAATCACTGATTCACTATTACAAGGTTCCATGTTAATATATTTTTTGCAGAAATTGAATTATATTTAACATGATTGTACGTATTTTTCAGTAAACATTTTAATAATTCTAAATGACAAATAAAGGCGCAACCATGAATTATAATCTTTTAAAATTGATTTTTCCTACTTCACTATAAATTAACGTAGGACCTTGTAACAGTAAGCCGGCGATATCTCAACAAAGTGATATGTTACATAACATTATTATCATAGAAAACCAACATTTCAAGAAGTATGTATAATTTGGAATTAAAATAAGTAGAATACAATGTAATCATACATTTTTTTATACGTGCACGCACAAGTGACCCCACTGCGCCTGATAATAACTGGAGTGGGGACCAGTAGAATGTCGACTGATGAGATTACCCCCTCGACACTCGACACAATTATGCCGGCCTGTTGGAACCGGATATACGCAGGCTGATCCCGAAACGCAACACTTACGTGGTCCACTATCGTGCGTTTCAACACCTTGTGTATGGTGGTCGCTATCCGGGTAGATATAAAATATAAACTGCGAAAAGTAAATATATGATAAAATATTTTTGTTACTATTTATCAAGTACTAGCGACCCGCCCCAGCTTCGCACGGGTGCAATGCTGATACTAAATACACTGCAGAAAAACTGTGAACGTTGTATATTAAAACATTGCGGCCCGCTCTGGCTTCGCACGGGTATAACATAACAAAATAACAGTATTTCTCCACTATTTAATGGATGTTATTATACATATAAACCTTCCTCTTGAATCACTCTATCTATTAAAAGAAACCGCATTAAAATCCGTTGCGTAGTTTTAAAGATTTAAGCATACAAAGGGACATAGGGACAGAGAAAGCGACTTTGTTTTATACTATGTAGTGATAAAACGAAAAATATTATCTTTATTTCCAACTGCACCTATCCCATTCATATTATTAAATAGGCTAAACAATTGCAAGCAGACGTACAAACTTGCACTTTATACAGCGTGTTCACTTTCAAGTTAAAGTTACGCGAAGTTCTAGAATCTAGATAAATGTAGCCCAAACGTTAATCCGGGATGTAAACTCCACCTGCACTTTAGTTTACTAGTTTATTCACAGAAATACCGGTTAAAACTAGTTAATAATTCCGATTAGGCATTAATTTTATGAAACTTTGAAGTATGCTGGTAATGTGGTGCGACAGCAATTAGGCTGTAGAATGGTATTGATATGACAGTGAAATTAAACTACTTTTCGGATTCTATCGCGGTTTTTTATATTTTAGTCTTCCCCGTGACCATGAAGGCTGCAAAGTCTTCGAAACTTCGGGAGAAAAATAAAATATTGAAACCGCAATAAAATCCGGAAAAAATAGTTTAATTTCAATGTTTAACATTCGCATAAACAATAAAAAATCATAATTGATATGACAGGTTTAAAAATGTTTATTTATAATTTATGTGAGTTTTAGTAGATACTATTTGGTGCCTGCGGTTTCGGTCGCTTGAAGTTTACGGGATAAATATTTTTTCGGGTTAAAAATAGCCTATAGTACTCAGGAGTAATGTAGCTTCCTATTAGCGAAAAATAAATCAAAATTGGTTTACTGGTTCATGAGATTAGTGCGTTCAAACAAACTTATCGGTGTTATACTATATTAATATAGATTTGAACTCTTTGCTTTATATTCTAAGAACGAAATTCGTATTTAACCAGCCAACGACATTTGGTACTAGCTTATAACTTTTTATATCTCGTCAGTCGACAATCTATTGGACCCCACCTCACTTACCATCAGGTGTAGAGGGTGTAGATTTTAATAAAAGATTTATTTGTTATGATACTTTATATTTAATGATACCCGCTGATGATGAGGATGAATTGACACTGGTTAAGATATAATAAATCGATACAAAATGCTGCTTTAGGACACGCGACGCGGTGGCATGGTGAATGCGTACTAATTACATAAAATGGCTAAATACACGCGCGATGCACAAAATGCTGACAAAATAAAATGTAGGGCGTTAGCCCGTACAGAGGGTTCTGGTTGATGTGACCGTATATAAAAACTGAGAGACGCTGATTTGATTCCCATATTAGGTATATTAAGTGATATAAAAAACTTCATTAATGTTATATGGGTAAGAACACAAATCTATACTAATATTATAAAACTAAGGAGCTTGTTTGAACGCTTTAATCTCAGGAACTACTGCACAGATTTTGAACTTTTCACTTATAGAAAACTCCATTACTCTTGAGTGCTATAGGCAAATTTTTATGCCAGGAAAATATTTATCCAAGTACTATACTTTTTATCCTAGAAAAATATTTATGCTGGAAAATCTTATTCACGCGTTCCAAGCCACAGGCAAAAGCTAGTGTATGAACAAAATGGGTTATAAATATAACCTTAAAGTAATATTCCCAAAGCTTAATTCCATTTGCCAAAACAGACTAGATGCAAGTATTTTTTATTAGAAACATACTAGTTAAATAGGTACGTTTTAATCCCTACTTTAAGCCTGTGTTTCGCGCTCACTTTTAACGGGAACTAATTATGCTCTGCATTTTGTGTTTTTAACGTCATACGTACTTTGTGTAATGTTAAGCAGCTTAACTTAACTTACACTAAAACAGATTTAAAAATGTTAACTATAGAATTAATCGCTTTTAGGATTGTGTGTTTAATACTGATAATTAAGTATACATTAGGATGAAAATATTTTTGTGAGGCTATTTGTCACACTTTTTGCCGTAAAATACTGATAGTTTGACAAGATCTGTGGGAGGTCTCTCATATGTGAGAGTCCGCCTGGGTAGGTCCCACCGCAATGTCTATTTCTACCACAAAGCAGCAGTGTGTCACTGTTGTATTTCGATTTGAAGGACATTGAAGCTATTGTAACTACTGGACATAATAAAACTTAACATTTCAAATGTCGCGATGGCGAGTGCAGTGGAATACCAAATAATATTTTGTAATTTAAGGTGTTGGATGGTGTTTCTACTGTTTATGGGCGGTCGTATAGCTTACCATCAGGCGAACGGCAAGCCTGTCTCGTCATTCAAAGCAATAAATAAAAATAAAAACGGAGGTATAAGAGATTGAACATGATTAAAGTTCATATAGATTAAGCTTGATAAACACAGAGCAAATTTATTTAGTCATAGACTCCAAAATTGGTGTCCAGTATATATTTAATGTTAAATAAATTTTTGGTTTTTAGTGGTTTTTGAAGGCGATATAATTTTATGTTAAAATTTTTTTCTTTTTTGTGTTAGTAAAAAACAGTATACGTTGACATCATTTTAAGAAATTTCTGATGTATTTCCAAAGTCAAGAGTTCAACAACAATGAAATTTTCAAACCACACGGGAAGCATCAGCTTTCAAATAAAAAAAAAAAGAATCATCAAAATCGGTTCACCCACAAAAGTTCTGAGGCAACAAACATAAAAAATACAGTTGAATTATAAAACCTCCTTCTTATTTCGAAGTCGGTCAATAAGTACTAAAAAACAAAATATTTACGGATTTGGCACACGTCACTATTGCCGTGTAAACATTGCTGTTTCGAACTGAAAATAAAATCCTATAAAGTACTTCAATTTGAGGAACCAGTTTGCAGGTTCGGAATGGTTACGTCAAAACTTTGAGCGTTGCAATTGCAAAAAACCCGGGTAACGCAAAGCCTATTCGGCTTTCCATCCGACTGTGCCAGGGGCGTGGTTGGGCTTAAAAAGGGGTGCTAAAATCGTGGTTCGGTTGGTGTTGGTGTTTTTTGGTTCATTTAAAAAAAAAAAAAAATTTATTTAAATAATAATTTTAATTTTAGATTATTTATACATAGTATTTAGAAATCATGATGATCTGATAAAATAATACCAGATCATAGCGTTATACGATGATGATGATGAGAAATCGTGATGAGGTACTTTCTAACTAAATAAGAAAATAAATACGAGAACTACAAAACTCAAGAATAACTGTAGTTTTTAATGCTGTCTACTCTAGCTTTAATCATATGAAACTGTATAGAAGAAATATAGACCAACAGCAATGTAGGGGGTATCATCCCCTTTAACTATCTCCTAAATCCAGCCCAGTCCGTTCTTTAGCAAAGCTGCGTCCACCGCACGGCCGCCGTCAACACGAATGATTGTTTTAAATTTCCATTGCACGAATGATTTCCATTTTGATTTCCCTGTATTGTTTGTCACCAATTTTTTTTTAGGTGCACGGCCAAGTGCCCCCTCTGCACCTCATGGCAAGTGCAGTGAAATAGAATATCGACTGACGAGAGATTGCCCTTCGACAGTCGACACAATTATGTTTTGCTATCTGGCTATAGCCTATTAAAAGCGGCGATAGCCCATTTGGTTGTGGAACGGACTGCCGAGACGAATGTTCGCAGGTTCAAAACTCAAGGAGACACACCTCTGACTTTTCTAAAATTATGTGTGTATTCTTTGTGAATTATCGCTTGCTTTAACGGTGAAGGAAAACATCGTGAGGAAACCTTCATACCGGAGAAGTTCTCTATAGGAATTTTGAAGGTGTGTGAAGTTTACCAATCCGCACTAGGCCAGCATGGTGGACTAAGGCCTAATCCCTCGCAGTAGTAGAGGAGGCCCGTGCCCAACAGTGGGACGGTATATAATACATGACTGATATTATTACGATATTATTATCCGGCTATAGATAATTAGAGCGAACGCGAAGCCTCAACAAGTCGCTAGTTAGGAATAAAAATAAATCTTAAAGTAAACAAGACAAAGAAATTTCTCACAGTAATCAATATTCATTTCAATAATACATAAAAAATTGGTGGTAGGATATATTTTATATCCGCCCCGATAGCAACCGTACACAAGGTGTATAAACCCACCATAGCGGCCCACGCAAGTGTCGCGTTTCGGGATCAGCCTGTGTATATCCAATTCCAACAGGCCGGCATAATTGTGTCGAATGTCGAGGGGAAATCATCTCGTCAAACGACATTCTATTGGATCCCACTTTATCATCAAGTGCAGTGGCACTGTGCCTTGCTAGTATAAAAAGTCATTTTCTCAGTAGGATAGTTTTAATAGCCCGTATTGCCTCAAAATAAAACATGCTCTTCATGATAGTTGTAGAACAAGACTACAGTTATATATGTGAAGCCATATTGAGTAATTCTACCAACTTTGTCCTTCCAAATAGGGCGCACGCTCGGCGAGAAATATAACTCTCTTTTCTTAAAGAATACTTTGAAGGAAACTCCGTTATCTTGAAGGCGACAACAGCTGCTATAATGTTAAATCCATTAAGTACGAAAATACTGGAACACTTTGGATATATAACTTTAGGAAATGTATGTTTGATGTATTAAAGCGAATTAAAACTATTTTGCAGATAGATTTTAAGAAACTGTGAGCTCATTCTGCGTAGATCGGAACGTCAACAGCTAAAAATAAAAAATAAACTTTACTCAGAGTATATTGATATCTTCCTTCTAGGTATATTTAAAACTAGAGTTAATTTAGAAATTGTATCGATACATACACTTATAAAATTGTAAAATGTAGGTAGATATTGTAACTGACTTTTCGGATGACCAACACCTCAGTCCGTCCCGTGACCATGAAGTCTGCAGTCTACGAAACGGACGAAAATTATAATTAATAATCGCAATAAAATCCGCAAAATAGTTTCATTTCAAAATGAACAATCGATTGGATCTAAGTTTTAACAGTTAATTTAGTTTTAACCGTGTGTTTATTTTAAGTTAAGAATTAATACGATGTAAACTTAAACAGTTAATTTAGTTATAACCATATGGAGCTTTACGATAACATGTCGAAACTCGAGGCTACCTCATAAACCAATATTGCTCGTGGCATTTCTACAGTCCGCCGATCTCCATTTTCGTCATTATGCTTCGGGAAATTCGCGAAATAAACTTGGCCGTCGCTGAATGGGCATAATTTGCAACTTTCGCCGGCCACACTGCACTTCTCGTTGAATCAAGTTGGGCAAATTGACGACGGTTTTTGGGAAGTTGGTGTAATTTTAAATTTGTAGTAATAAAATCTTGCATTTTTTTTGTTCGTTGTTTCGTTAATTTTTACTATGAAGTATGACCGGAGATAATATATACCAGACATTGTAGCCAGTATAACTATTGGACAAAAGACATAACATCTCATGTCTCAGGATGGCGCAGTGGAATACCAAACAATACTATATGATTTAAGGTGTTGGATGATGTTTCTGCTGTTTATGGGCGGTCGTATCGCTTACCATTAGACGAACGGCAAGCTCGTCTTGTCATTCAAAGCAATATATATATACTAAAAGATGTTAAGGAACTTATTTACAATTCTACAAAAAATTATCAATAAGAGATGTCAAAACTTATTTACAATTCTACAAAAACCTTCAATATTTATCGAAGAATTTTTCTACCAACAGTGAATCAAACAGCTCAAGATTTAACATAATATTAAAATACAGTCTGAATGTTTCCAAACGTTTCTCCCTTTTTGCATCGTTAGTTTCCGATGCACGTAGAGCGGACGTGACCGGCGACTCTTTCGAGTTTTAATAAAAAAAACCTTTCCCGTTTAAATCTATGAATACTAATGGTTTTTTTGTTATTGCAAAAGAAAATGGTTTTACATTTTAAATTCGAGATTCTAGGGGGTCTGTTAGTGGTTCGGTAGAACGGAAACGAAAAATGTTGTTCCGTAATGGTGTACTCATCTATATATAAATACAGGTGTGTATGTACCCTATGGACTCTAAAACGGCTGGAGCGATTTTAATGACATTTTAGTAATTTTTAGATTAGCCCAGAAGGAGATTCTGTGAAGTTTGTACACTCATAAATCATTCCATTATCCCCGAATGGGTAGGCAGAGGTAGTGCACCCACTTTTCCCCATGACGTGGAAACCGTCTCATTATAGGGGGCGAGCTAGACCCAAACCGTGATAATAAGCAAAAAAAACCTAATATCACTTTTCCGGTCCGGGATTCAAACCCGGGACCTCAGATTGACCATCCCGCGTACACAATACAATTACTCCATCGAAACAGGCAATGAACGAAGAGACAGTAAGCCGCTTGATGCAACAAACTACAGCATCAGTGTAGTTTCTAATATCTAAGACCATTAATGAACTCTAATAGACTGTTTAGATTACCAACTTACACAGGGTGTTACGATCAGCCAACGGAAGCTAGTTGGGAAACTACTGTATATTTAAACACCCTGTATATATCGCTTGGTTTAAAGTTATTTAGATTGGTAACATAGACTACAGAGCCGCATTTCAGCCTATCTCTAAGAGATATAATCGTCTGGCTTTACAAATATTCACTGTTTGCTTTGTTTACGCGAGTTTTAGACATTGAAATAAAACTATTTAACGGATTTTACCGCGCTTTTTCATATTAATAATTGCTTCCGACGTTTTGGAGACTGCAGCCTTCATGGTCACAGGCTGGACTAATAATAGTTTTATTTCCAAACATATACATGTTATACAAATATATCTTAACTAGGTATTACATGCCGTTTCGTACGTGTGAAATGCCTTTCCTGCCTCAAAGCCCCATAAATACAAGCTTTATAGCGTCAGGTGAACGTCAGCGCCATCTATTTTTAAAAAAATTAATAGCCCATTAATACCCATGAAAGTAAATTGTTGTTAGTATAAGTTAGCCTAGCGACTAGGCTACAGCGGGGATAGCCTAGTTGGTTCTAGAACGGACTGTCGAGGCAAATGTCCGAAGGTTCAAATCCCAAGGGCACACACCTCAGACTTTTCTAAAAAAATATGTGTGTATTCTTTGTGAATTATTGCTTTAACGGTGAAGGGAAACATCGTGAGGAAACCTGCATACCTGAGAAATTCCCTATAAAAGTTTCGAGGATGTGTGAAGTCTACCAATCCGCACTAGGCCAGCGTGGTGGACTAAGGCCTAATCCCTCTCATTAGTAGAGGAGATCCGTGCCCAACAGTGGGACAGTATATAATACAGGGCTGATATTATATAAGTTAATCCAGGACATAGTCCATTCTTGTGCCAAATTCCATCCAAATCCATTCAGCTGTTTCTGCGTTTACTTCTAACAAACATCCAAACGTATTGAAACTCACAATTATAACATTTAACACATTAATTTTAATTATCAGCCTTTATAAATATGAAATAAAGACATAATCCAACATTGATAGCTTTAAAATACATTCAAGCAAACAAAGCTTTATTAAACGCGGTCGTTTCCCATTATGGAAGTAATTTCGCCGATAATGTACCAATGGCGCTGTCCAACACATCACTACGTATAATAAATGAACACACAAACATACATAATTACATTATCGAATCCGGCCAAACCTCAAAATACCAAACATTGAAATTAAATTGTGGGTAGGTTTGTGCCTATGATAAGAGGGTTATGTAATGAGCTTGGAATTTTTGGCCGATTATATGATAGGTTTAGTACTGCCCAGCAGTGGGACAGTATATGATACGGGGCTGATATACATACATACATAACATGACGCATTTATCCCCGAACGGGTATGGAGAGGCGCAACTAGGGCACCCACTTTTCGCCAAGTATGTTCCGTCCCATGATGTGATAGGGGCGAGCCTAATGCCATATCGGGCACAAATTCCAGACTCCGGGCTGATACTGAGCAGAAAAACCCAAATATCACTTTGCCCGACCCGGGATTCGAACCCAGGACCTCAGAGTGCTATTGTACCGTGCATGCAATACAACTACACCACCGAGGCTGTCGAGGGCTGATATTATATTAATATTGAAATATGTTACATATTTGGCTTTTGTATTGTTAGGTCCCATGTAATGGTATTAGGCGGCGATAGCCTAGTTGGGTGTGGAACGGACTGCCAAGACGAATGTCCGCAGGTTCAAAACCCAAGGGCACACACCTCTGACTTTTATAAAATCATGTGTGTATTTTTTGTGAGTTTATCGTTCGCTTTAACGGTGAAGGAAAACATCGTGAGGAAACCTGCACCTCTGAGAAGTTCCCTATAGGAATTTCGAAGGTGAGTGAAGTCTACCAATCCGCACTCAGCGTGGTGGACTAAGGCCTAATCCCTCTCAGTAGTAGAGGAGGCCCGTAGCGAACAGTAGGACTGTATATAATACAGGGCTGATATTATTATTATTATGTAATGGTATCTTCAGTCTAGGCAAAATTACCGTTCGGAAGGATCGCGTTCGACTGACACGGTCTGTTTGTCAAGCATAATTGTCCGTCTCGACTGACGAGCGCGATCCTTCCGTGCGTGTGTCAATCGTTACGTGACAACTTCACGTAATGATGCACTTTCTAGTGCATTTACCGGTAGAATTGATGATCTGAGGTATCCATTTAATCATTTGCTAGTGTTTCATACGATAGGGTCATAAATTATAAATAATACATTAATTTATGAAATGTAAGTGTATAGAATTGAGTATTCACGTATAAAATATTTTTGATACGTTCGTATAGCCAAATTCACTACAATTTTTTTTTAAATTAAACTATTTTTCGGATTTTATCGCGGTTTTAATTATTTTAGTTTTCTCCCGGGGACTGTCCCCCCCGTGACCATAAGAAATCAAATTCAAAATAACTTATAATTTTGAGTTTTATTTATTTATTTCAATAACACAGGGCCATTACAGGGTACACCAATTACGAACTGGCGGAACTATTAATAATATAAAACTCACAACTATATTCTATAACTATTAAAAAAATAATTATGTAATACAATACAATTTTTGCCTGCTAACTCCTCTTCAAGTTTCGCCCATTTAATTCCGACAATTCGACCATCGGGATTCAGAACTACTAATGTATTATTAAAATCCATAAGAAAATACGCAAGATGTTATAACAACACTGTCACTTGCTCATACTATTATCAGCAATAACCAAGACATAAGATCAGAAAATGGTCTTGCGGTTAGCTTGTCCTGTCATTACAATAAAGATCACCACTGCACCAAACCAAACGGAACGCCACTAAAACGGGTAAAATTTAAACTGATGGAATCTTCGCGAGACAGACTGCTGGGTAAATCAAGTTGATTTGAGGTAATTCAAGATGGATTGCAACGCCACTGTTTTATTTTCTAACCGAATTCGTTTGCTGAGCTGAATTTGCATTGGCTTTTACGGAATTTGTTCAAGAAAGATTTTAAAGCTTGGTACTTCAATCGAGAGTACGTAGTTTCACATTTAAAAAGGTTTATGCAAGATGTTTTGAAACCAGAGTAATTACTTACAATGATGTTCAAAAAGAAGCCTTACGCTAAGAAATCAAAACGAAAAAAGACTTCACGCATACATACACATTCGTGATTTCTCGAGTGAGAGAGTTGATATTTTAAACGACTACAAACAAAGAATGGAATCTGTATTTATGTGTAGTGTATAAAACTGTCCCAATCGGAACTACTTTGACTCTCAACATTGCGCGTGCAAATGCCATATCTATCTGTTTATTTATGGATTATCATTGAGTCTTCTTTAGCATTATGTCTTAAGACCCGTAGTGAAGATATCTTTCTACGATCGTTAACGCTAAAGATATATATGAGAATGACATATCTAGCGATAAACTTATCGATACGCTATGTCTCACAGATTTTTCTGTTTTCCATTGGCGTGAATGTTCGTAGAAAGGTATCTTGGCTATGGTATCAGGTGGGGAATGAATGAATGAAATGCATGAAATAAAAAGAACAATTTCAAAGTACTATTAAAGATTTAGCTTTACAAATATAAATTCGTTTTATGGTCTATATGAATACTTCTTTTGAAACACCCTGTATAACACTTGTTTTTAATACACTAAAGTTTGAAGTTGTAAAATTGCAATAATGGGCATCTGTATCAATTGTTTAGAGGTCTCTGGCGTGTCATAGATGAAATAAATTGTGCTGTGTTGGGTAGTTATTTTATATCTTTATTGGATGCGAATTACACATTGTTATATATTATAGTACACGCGGTAAAAATATAGCTCGTGGTATCGAACGAAATATTAAATTAGTTCTATAAATAAGAAAATAAGTAATTAACTCAAAATGTGAACATTATCACCAATGAATAATTAAATCGCCAAGATAAGAAGGATCAGTTCAGTAGCTTAGCCTGTCATAGAGGGATCCTATAATTAAAGTTTTTGGGGGCTTTTAAAGACAGTGCGAACGTTTGGGCGCCCACTTAGTTTAATGTAGTTATGGGACAAGAAACTGGATGCATAAAGCAGCAGACCGGGCTCTGTGGCGTACCTTGGGAGAGGCTTATGTTCAGCAGTGGACTGCAACGGGCTGATGATGATGATGGACCAAGGGGGGCTCTAAAGCTCAGGTATCACTGATACGGCTGATACAGCGGTAGCTACATCCCTGGATCAGTCGTCATCACTAAAGTTGAAGACGTTGGCACACGCATCGCCAAACTGAAGTGGAGATAGCCAGGATACTTAGCTAGACAGGGCGACAGCGGGTGGACCAAGGCAACCACGGAATTGAACACGAGAAATGGGCAAAGGAGTAGAGGCAGACCACCAGCCCGATGACCTCGCACGATATGCTGGTAAGCATGCAAGCAAGTGGTTAAGACTTGCACAAGACAAGGAGTGGCGTAACAATGAAGAGGTTTATATTCAGCAGTAGATGGATTGGGGCTGATTAGATAAACAAAACATGTTTTATAATAGTATTGTTATTTGTTTATTGGTATTTTATTGGTATTTTTGTATTGATTAAAAAATAGGTAAATTTAACATTTATGAATTCTCTATTTTATTTCTCTAAACCCCAGTTAAACCATATTTATATTTTGTCAGTTATTTTGGGAGTGGCCATGTTTTGATCCGTTTAAATATGCTAATATTTCGTATGAAGCGAAACACGCTGCTATTGTTATGCAAATATTATTAAAAAAGGCTGAAATTTCATTATCGTGCGTACTTTAATATTGTATACTGACAAGCCATTTGCATGATATATAGATTTGTCACAAAGTTACTTATTACAAAGTTACTTATATCCAAAGAGAGTTTTAAATAAAAACAAATGCTACATAGCACTGCCCGTGATTGTCACTCTGAGACATTTAAATAGGTCTTCAAACTCTACTTTGCTGGTGGTAGGATATTTATATCCGCCCGGATAGCGATCACCGTACACAAGGTGTTAAAACCCGCCATAGTGGCCCACGTAAGTGTGTCGCGTTCCGAGATTAGCCTGTGTTCGTCCAGTTTCAACAGGCCAGTATAATTGTCATCTGCCGACGGGTATTCATCTTTCGTCAGTCGATCTTCTATTGGATTCCACTTCACTTACAAATCAGGTGCAGTATGGTCACGTTGTTGTGCTCATATAGAAAATATTGACTAGAATGTGTTTCAAATATGCAGAAATATGTACACTGCTTGTCGGGAGATAAACAAAATTTGTTTTATACGTTGTTACAGCAAAGTCTAACAGCCATTCATGATTCATGAAGTATATCAATATTAGCCAATCACTACGGCCCTATGTCTATGCACTGCGAAGGTTGCCATGCCGTCAGCACTGAGAAACAGACTTGTTATCACAGCAATGCTCCGTCCTTAGATAAATAACGTCTATGAATAAGGGGGTAATAATGTACCGAAACATTCCATTTGTTAGCGCAAGCCACATAACTTCTCAAACTAATAAAGTGAAGATACACCGCGTTATTAACTGCACAGATTATATAACGCTCTACTTCCATGGTAATAAGTCCGTGTGAACGCGGCTCAATAGGGCGAGAGCACACTGAGAGTTGTATTGGTTATTAAGCTTTGTTGGATAGTTTTGGTGAGAGATCGGAATTAGGGATACCGTGAAGATTTGTCCTGACTTATCACAGTGTTCAGGCAATATCAGGACTGTTTTTTAGAAATGTGGCTTTCGTCAGATTTTATTTTATTGAGGAAAAACAAAGTTGTACATGACATACGATTAAATAAGCACAGTTTTTTATAAACATACAACTTACAACGTTGTTCACAGAATATAAACTAAGTATAATTTTCAAGTACGAGCGATAAATTTTCACGATTTTCCAGTTAGAAGTTGGTAATTTTACTCGTAGTATATTGGTATCTTCCTTCTATGTATATTTTAAACTAGAGTTAATTTAGAAACTGTATCGATACATACACATATAACATTGTAAAATATACGTAAATATCGTAATTTTGACTTTTAGGGCAATCAACATCTCAAGCACCACCCTCTGACTATGAAAGCTGCATAATGATTTCTTATATTTACGCGAATGTTAGACATTGAAATTAAACTAATTTTCCGGATTCTATCGCGGTTTTTTGTTTTTTATTTTTCTCCCGACGTTTCGAAGAGCCTTCAGCCTTCATCGGACCACCAACAGCTAAAATTTTAAAAAAGTTGTATAATTGTAAAATGTAGGTAGATATTGTAACTTTGACTTTACGGATGAACAACACCTCAGTCCCCCCCGTGACCACGAAGGCTGCAAAGTCTTCGAAACGTCGGGAGAAAAATAAAAAACAAAAAACCGCGATAGAATCCGGAAAATTAGTTTAATTTCAATATGAAAGCTGCAGTTTGAAATATCGGGCGAAAATTATAATATAAGAAACCGCGATAAAATCCGAAAAATTATTTTATATCAATGTCTAACATTTGCGTAAACATAAGAAACCATTATAAAATATAAATTATGGTATATTTCTACATGTAATGCCGACAGGGCAATTTCTTTAACACTGACAATATGCACTTATATACAATATGCATATCATCAACAGACCATTTTCGCTTTTCAACTTTCTGCTATAAAATATGTATTTTACTTGTCTAGTTGAAAACAACACTTTATCATAACTTATTCAAACATAAATGTGAAATAAAGAAAGTGTAAGTTTCGAACAAAATAAATATTAGTTATTTTAATTTTATATTCCCTAACGCCACTGCTACTACAGGAAGAGAATATGTCGCCAATCAAACTTTTAGTCAGAAATACACTTATAGGTACACAAACTGTTTGCAGCCTGTGTATATCCGGTTATAACGACATAATGATTTCGACTGCCGAGGGGTAATCATCTCTCGTCAGTCGTCATTATATTTGCCCCCACTTCACTTACCATCAGGCGCGGTGACGTCACTTGGCCGTGCTTGAAAAAAAAGAAAAATCAATACCGTGATTCTTGGCAAAAATATTTGTGATAATTGTTGATTTTTGGCCCAATATTAGCACAGGTAAAGATGAATATGTGGTTTCTGTGGTATCACTGTTATTTTAATTAAGCATACTTTTATTATATAATAAATCTGTATATATATAAAAATGAATCCCTATTTCCCTTGGACACGCCATCACGCGTGAACGGCTGGACCGATTTCACTAATTTTTTTTTGTTGTTTGTTATTGTCAGGAGAAGGTTCTTATGAAAGAAAAATTTAAAAAAAATAGTGCGGAAAATTAGTTTATTTAAGAAAACTTAACGAAAATATTAATTTTATATAACTGTCAATTGTTTGAAATAACTGTTAGCGATTGACAGAATGCGCGCTGCAAATTCATAGTTAAGACGGGACAACGTCTGTCGGGTCAACTAGTATTTTATATTTATTCAATCAACAATGACACAAGGACACCAATGATCAAAGGGGGCCTCCAGGGGCACGGGGGACAGGAGGGCTGTCTCTTCATAAACTTCAGCCGTCACACTTGACAGATGCCCCTTTTTTTTTCGACCCTAGAGGACAGGCTATAGTCTTACGACCATACTGCCTAGCCTTACGTATTTGACAGCTGACACGTCCATCTGACATTTGCAGGAACCACAGACAACAATGCTACAGTTTCATTTAGTAACAAAAATCATTTATTTAAAGACAACATTTATTTCGAGTAGTCTGCATTCACAACAAAAGCTAATAACATAACACTGCAATCAATACAATATAACCAACGGTGATCGGCTGCAAGGCCAATATTGGCTCAAACCGAGTCGCACGTTTGATCCAATACAAGAATATTGTCTGGCGACGTCATCTCAGGAATCTGAGCAGACGGTACGAGGTAGGGTTGCCACGTAGAGTTGGCAATTCATGGATATGTCCTAAAATATTTTGAGATTAATTCTAAGTCTTAGACAGTCAATAAAACATTATTATTACAATATTATATTAAAGTAAGTGATATTTAAAAAAATTAGGAAGATTTTTTTATTTTTATTTTCGATTAAATGGATCAAATATAGATACCATACGTTAGTTAATTACTAAACTTAACAAATACTACATTCATTATATTTTAAAAAACAAACAAAGACACATCACGCATTTATCCCCGAAGACGTAAGTATGCAGAGGCGCACGCAGCGCACACACTTTTCGCCAAGTGTGTTCCATCCCGTGATGTGATAGGGGCGAGTCTATCGCCATATTGGGTACAAATTGACACTAGACACTGAGCAGAAAAACCCAAATATCACTGCCCGACGCGGGATTCGAACCCAGAACCTCAGAGCGCTGCGGTACCTCGCATGCAGTGCAACTACGCTATCGAAGCAGCATTATATTTCTAGCCTCATAAATTACACATATAAAGACTGCAGTGAAAATTGCAAATAGATGAAGAACGTTGCATTCGGAAATTTCGAAACAGTAATTTGCATCAATATATAATATGTATTACGTACTAGATTTGGCGTTCCGAACATTCACTGTGTTCTACTGAATTGAACTGCAATCCATTCAAACTGACTTTAGAGTGGTCAATATTGACAACTTATAGTTGTGTAGGGAGTGGCGCTCAGATATAAGAAGTCTAGTCGAAGTGATAACCTGGATTTGAATAAAAAATATTACTTAAATAAGTAAAATTATTTGTTGTTCAGGTGAATAAATAGGTTATAACAGGGACGTTTTGGCTGCCATTTTAGTTGAGATTTTGAACAAATAGTTTATATGGACGTTCGTGTCTATAGAATATACGTCAATGGTAAATGGTAATTACATGAAGCTAGCCGCAAAATTTCAGTGAATTTCAGATAAGCAAAATAGTAATTACTGTATACATCCAAAATAGCCCAGTAATATCCCGGTATTCCCGGCCGCCTGGCCACCGTACTTGTGTGCGTTCCGCTATCGATATTGCATGTAATACAAAGCGCATAGCGACAGACGGATGGCAGAATACGGTATTTCCTTTGCATATCAAAGTAAAGTTATTGTTGATAGCATTTATTTGAGCTCTACTCTGAAGTTTTTACGCTGAATAAAGGACGTCAAATCAAATAATATCAATACATCGCACTCTTAATAAGATAATGACCCATTCCAAACTTGACAATTTGTGGGAATCGTCAAACAACTAATTTCTGTAATGATTTCTTATATTTACGCGAATGTTAGACATTGAAATTAAACTAATTTTCCGGATTCTATCGCGGTTTTTTGTTTTTTATTTTTCTCCCGACGTTTCGAAGACTTTGCAGCCTTCATGGTCACGGGGGGGACTTCTTCGAAACGTCGGGAGAAAAATAAAAAACAAAAAACCGCGATAGAATCCGGAAAATTAGTTTAATTTCCATAACTAATTTCTGTTTGCGACCTTCTAGTTTTTTCCCATTTTTTTCATGCTACAAGTTTCATTATTTACCTATCTTTAATAAGCTCAATTTTATAGCAACTTCAAAAAAAAGGTAGCAAACAAGAATTAGTTTTCCGACGACTGCCACACATTCACAATTTTGAAATTTTATTAAGAGTGCGGTCATGTTAAAATAAAAATGGTAGATTTATATTTCGTGTTTTAATATTGTTGGCAATATAACTGGCAAACGTAGGGACATAGGAACATAACACAATAACTATACGGGTAACGGAAATCCCCCCGTGACCATGAAACGTCGGGAGAAAAATAAAAAAACACTTTATAATCCGAATAGTTTATTAATTATTATTATTTTACGTACGCCCTAAACCTTTCCACTATTTTTATCATCTTCATCCAATAAAATAAAATAATAAATAAAATACTTTATTTATCACGTAGACGAACAAAGTTGCACTCATGATACGTCAAAACAAAGCATAAGAATTATTATTATTATTTTCTAAACAACTATTAAAATTACTTACATAACTATGGACATTTTAAATAGTTCTGGTAGAAATCGCTTTGAACGATAAGACCGCCATTTGTACCACCGATGTTTTAATTATTTCCACCGTATGAATACATATTTGTTTTGTTTTTTACATGTATGGTGTACAATAAAGTTTTAAATAAGTAAATAAATAGTTTAATTTCAATTAGTTTCTATCTTTACTTATGTGGTATTCCGCTACCCCGAGGATAGGCTGTATTTTTAATAGTTATTATTAATTAATTTCCACGCAATCAAAGCCACAGCAAAGGTAAATAAAATAACTGCATAACATTCATATTTACGTTTAAAATACATAATCCATTATAATTGGGTACTGAAATTTTGATAGGTCATTATTCCGGTAATTACATTATTAATATTAACTGCGAATGGTTGCCGCGAAAATAATGGATAATAATATTGAAGTAATTTATGTTTTCGTTTTGTAAATACGAACGAAAATATGCCCACGCTGTTATATACAGGGTCCTTTCGATATTACTTTAATAAATTAAAACAAATACTCATCTTTACCTCTGTTAACATTGTACTAAGTTATCCATGAATGACTAATATTTTATCTAAAACCCGGTTTTAGTTTTCAGATTTTTTATCACTGTATTTAGGGGTGAATATGGTGTGTGCGTGGGTGTATTTCTGACTGAAAGTGTGATGTTGCCGTTGCGACGTATTCTCTTAGAGTAGTAGTGGCATTGGAGCGTGTAAAAGTAAAATTTATTTTGTGCCAAACTTACACATTTATATTTTACATCTACTATCGAGTAACTTATTGTAAGGTTATATTTTCAAGAAGATAAAATACAAAATTACCCTGTATAACTTTTAGTAATATAAATGCGAAAAATTAGTTCATATTTTTCGATCTTTGTTTAAACAGGTCGGTATAGTTATGTCGACTGGCGAAGTACAATCATTTCTCGTCAGATTATTTACCGTCAGGTGCAGTGGAATAATTGCCATCACCGTATGAGTAAGTCAGGTCGCCTAGTCATCTAGTCCTTACATATTATAAAAAAATCCCCGTCATGTCTGTCTGTTCGAACACAATAAACTCAAAAACAACCGAACTGACTTCAATGAAACTTGGTGTGAAAATAGTTTAAGCTGTTAGGAAGATCATAGTGTACTTTTTATCTCTAGAAAATATTTAACGAGACCACTATCCAGAAAACTTACGCGGGAGAAGTCGCGAGCAAAAGCTACTTGTAAATAAAACATTACTGGATTAAACAAGCATAATGTTTATACAACTCTAACACTGCAACTGTTTCCAACTTCATTCCGTGCAAAACATTAATAAAACTAATTGTATGAGTTTTCGCAGCGCTCAAAGCTTTCTGGAAAGGTGAAGTGCAAGTACTAAAATTTATAAAACCGACTGTGTCAAAGGCTGTATTTAGAAATACATAATTTAAAACATTATTTTAACGCTAATGCCTCGGTCCGATAGAATGACGATTGATGATTACCACGCGACAGTCGACACAATTGTGCCGGCCTGTTAGGACCGGATATACACAGGCTGATCCCGGAACGCGACATACTTACGTGGGATATGGCGGATTTTAACACCTTGTGTACGGTGGTCGCTATCCGGTCGGATATAAAATATATCCTATCACCAGCAAAATCAGCAGATTTAGGTTTAAGTTGCGTACCTGGGAATCGAACCAATCTTCTAATACCTGCTATAGCGAAGTAGGAAGATTGTTACTACAATTCTGTTTCCTGTGCATTTGTTTCGCAACGCCGGCAAAAACCGAACAATATAAGTACAACAGCGGGCGTGTGAACCCGCGCCTGCATAGTTTTTGCGAGAAATGTTTAATGCTTGTTGTTAGTTTAATGTAGGTATTTAAAAATTTATCTAATGCTTAGTGGCAAGTTCTTTTTAGTGACCATTTTTCTTTTTATAAACATACACAATCTTATTCCACAGAGGTAGGCAGAGACTATTGAGTGAACCATGCTAGGATTTTAGTAATTTTTTTTGGGAATTATTGCTTGCTTTAATAGTGAAGGAAAACATCGTGAGCAAATCTGCAATACTTGAGAAGTTCTCTATAGGAATTTTGAAGGTGTGTGAAGTCTACCAACCCTCACTAGGCCAGCGTGGTCTAAAGCCTAATCCCTCTCAGTATAGGGGCTCGTGCCCAGCAGTGGGGCAGTATATAATACAGGGCTGATATTATTATGTGCTAGGATTTTGACATTTTTGCTACTTCCATATTGATTACTTTTTCGCCCACAAGTATTGTCTCATGTAACACTTTTTGAATGACCAAATTGAAGCAAATGCATCGAGTTCGTGATGGTAGCGGCAATACAAGGATCTGGTGATTCTAAAGCCCCTACAGGTTCTAAGGATGAAGGGGCAGTTATTGGCAATTAAAAAAAATGTGAAAGTCCACCTGGCTTGTCAGGCACAAAAATAAGAACAAATTCAACTTTTTTAAAACTCTTCTACGCTAATGCGAACTTAATACTTCAGTAGCAAGATTATTTTTTCGTCATCTTAAATAAAGTAAACCCTTTGAAGTTTGCATTAGTGAAGAAAAATAATTCAACATACAGACACAAAGGTTTAATTGTCTATTTTAGCCGATCGACAGCAGTGCTAAAACTCTTTTGTGTTACTATTAAACAAAAAATTGGCTTATGACGTCAATTGGCATTTTTATATCAAAAATCACATTAAAACATAACTAAACCCGGGTGAATATCGCAGTAACTCTAATGCCGTTACAATCCCCAACAATACCTGCCATCAACGAAATCCTGGGAGACGTATTATCTTTTAAACTCGCTGAACAAAATATTCTGCTAGCGCAAAACACTCCTTACCACCTAGAACATAAGGACTATTTCGTTATTCAAATTATTTGTCACTATGGCATATAATTCACCGTTGTTCAAATGATCTGAGTCAGCCGCTCAGCAAATGCGGATTTACTTTTTTAATATCTGCATAATTGTTTCTAAGGAAATCGTCAGAATTAAACGAATTAAGTTGTGCCAATTTTAATATTAGATTTGTGGAATGAAATTATAATTAAGTTCACGCCTTGATCAGGAGGCGTTTTTTTTGGTATCGAACCCCGCAGTCAGAATCCCGTGAATGGGATATCTGGTATCCCCCGGCGTAGCTACTGCAGGGTCCTGGAGGAAAGTTGGGAGGGGATAGCTGGGAAGGAAGTGTGGGGGAAGGATAAGGAAACCTCTTAGGATAGGAGGAGGGGAGAAGGCTAGGAACTGTTCGCGAGCCCTTATAGGTCTCAATGTGCATTGACAACCATGAGGTTTACGCACTGAACTGTGTGCCTAGGGTCGCGACAAATGTTCCTCCTTGCCTGGGCGTGCGTTCAGTTTGGAGACCGAGCGCACAAGAATTGCCTCGAGGGGTTTAGGGGAGAGCAAGGGGGGTTAGGCAGGATTATAAACTACTCAAACTTTCACATTCGCGCATTATGAGGCGCTTTGTTAAGTTTAAAAGGTAATTAAGACATACAGATAAACACACGCTTTTATTCAAGCACAAAGGCTACCATATTTCACCAAGTGTGTTCCGTCCCATGATGTGATGGGGGTGAGCCTGCCGTCATATCAAGCAGAAATTCCAGACTCGTAGCTGATACTGAGCAGAAAAACTCAATGTTCCGGGATCCAAATTCGGGATCTAACAGCGGTAACATATCGCGCAAGCAACACAACTAAACCATCGTGGCCTATTGTCGTAAACAAAGACACATATTCGTGTATAAATTTCCCTACCAAAAACCAATTTGATAATTTTCAAACATACCGACATTTATAATATTAAAGCCCTCCCAAAAGCAAACGACTTTGAGCATTCGTTCCATAAATTTACAGCGCACGAGTTGCAAAATAATACTTTACAAATAAATTTAAGGTTATTTTTTTTATTTGTTCTGCCAAAATATTCCTTATTAAATTATCTATCTAAGTGTTTGTTAAAAATGAATATGGTGTATACTTTAAAAGATAAACGGGAATAACAATTATTTAAAAAAATACACAACTAAATACGGTTAGCACGCTGTTTTGAAAAACAATACACAACTAAAAACGGATAGCGCGCTGTTTTGAAAAACGATATGTAACTAAGAACGGATAGCGCGCTGTTTTGAAAAAAAAAATACACAACTTATTCGGATAACGCGCTGTTTTGAAAAACAATACACAGCTTAAAACGGATAGCGCGCTGTTTTGAAAAAAAATACACAACTAAATACGGTTAGCGCGCAGTTTTGCTGGAGACACCACCATAAAATCAATATTTATATACTTATTTTCCTTTTTTATCTCACATAAAATGCTTGGTTCTACGACTTTATTGCTCCAAATTATTTGAATAAAACTATATGTTCCTCTAAAGATTCATTTAACGTGAGATGTTTCTGTAGTGTTACCGTACCATGTAAACGTTCGTGCGCCGTCGAGCGCGAACTCAGTGAAGCGCTAATTCGTATTACATATTCAGGGAATAAGGGTAATATTGTTGGAACGATGTTACATCACGTAAATGTTATCAACGGAGACATAAACAGTATAGTTAGTTCTAGACCGGACATTAGGACCTTCTTTACCAATTGATAATAAGTTGCTGTTTTATTTGAAATGTCCGTGTGACAAATGTCACAGCGTCCTTAGATATTAATACAAAAATATGATATTTATACAAAATATGCTAATATGCGCACTAATAACGTGCAAATCATGACATGGAAAAACATGAAGGGTCAGCCGGTGTATATCCGGTCTCAACAGGCCGGCATAATTGTGTCGACTGCCGAAGGGTAACCATCTCTTGTCAGTCGACATTCTACTGGACCCCACTCCACTTACCATCATGTGAAAAAATCCACTTTTCGGCGTGTTTTCCATCCCATGATGTGATAGGGGCGAGCTTATTCAGTTACAAAGTTTTCTTATAAAACTGAGCCCGCGGTGGTACATTCAACTACATAGTAATATGGGAAACAGACAATTCCATTTCAGAACTGTTCTGGTGGGAACTAGTTACATAATTCTCTACAATAAGTGTATAAAATCTTCAATGACGTTGTCGCCATATTAGCCACAAACGTCATTAGATTTCTGCTTTACCAGAGATCCGAAACAAATTAACTACAACTTCAATTTAATTACAAATAGAGCAGCTCTATAGATATTACAGAATGCTACTCCAGGCGATAGTGTATGGCTGAGTGGTTATCCCGAGGGAGGTTTTAGACGATAAGTGAAGCGAAAGATCGCTGCCCGGGGACCTGGGGAACTTAACTGTAATTTATCAGAAATGGTTCAGCTGTAATTGATAGCTGTGAGTTATCGAAATAAAATAACTTTTGTTGGATGCAGATCATGGAATCGATACATTATTATTGTGTATTTTTTGTCTCTCTAGTTATTTTATCAGAAATTACTTACGGTGAAATTAAATTGCGTCAGCGTTGCGACTTTGAGGTCTCATGTTCGATTCCCGAGTTGAACAAAGTGATATTGAATTTATTAATTATAAGCCCGGAGTTTGTTTTTTGTGCCTGACAAAGGCTGACCTATCACATCATGGGTCGGAATATAAGTATACTTTTATGACTAAACAGCTTAAGCTATTTCGATGAAATATGACGTAACCTCATATTAGAAGGAAGGACATAAGTTACTTTTTATATATATAATATCGTTTTAAAACTGACGCAAAGAGTAACTTAACTTAAGAATCGAACCTAGGACTTTCCACATCATACGCTGCCACAGAGAAGACCATACTTGAAATTATCAAAAACAATTAATGCCTTCAATTTCGAAAACTTTGTTCAATCATATCTTATGACAATGTTGAACTTTTGTTAAAGAGATGTAAAATTAGCAAAGATTCCTTGTCTGAAAGATTAGATCCTTTTAAAACTCCCTCGGGAATGATTAAAGTTTCGTAATGTAGGCGCGTAAAGGAACAATATCCGGGATAACCCGTTAACACTTCGTATCTGAGTTTGCGGCCTTGTGATTTGGAGTTAAGATAAATAAACATTGAAATAAAAGTATTTAACGGATTTTATCGCGGTTTCTTATAGAGGGTCGTTTTGACATTGCGTTACTAAATGAAACCACATACTTATCTTCTTGGAAATAACACTACAATAGGTTATTTGACCCGTAGATGTAAAATAAAAAAGTGTAAGTTTCGAACAAAATACATATTAAAGAAAGTAATTTTAATATTAAGCGCCCTTATGGCACTTCTACTACTTTAAGAGAATTCGTCGCAACGGTAACATAATACTTTCAGGCAGAAATACACTGCCACACACGCCATATACGCATTAAACTACAAAATGATCAAAAAAATTGAAAACTTAAACAGAATATTTGGTAAAAATGTTCCTTATTAATGCATGGTTTTTGGCACAATGTTAGCAAAGGTGAAGACGAGTATATGGTTTCATTTAGTAACGCAATGTCAAAATGACCCTGTATAATTTTCTCCCGACTTTTCGAAAACTGCAGCCTTTATGGTCACGGGGCGGACTGAGGTCTTGGTTATCCGAAAAATAGTAGTAAAATTTGGACCGGACAATGCATTTGTTAGCCTGGCAAGGCCGGGTTATAGAAACATACCGGACTTTTGGAAAGCGCTTTAGGCACTCGCAACCCTTGAATAGTAAAGTAGTTTTTCAATGTCTATCATTTGCATCAACATAAGAAATCATACATACATACATAACATCACGCATTTATCCCCGAAGGGGTATGCGGAGGCGCAACTAAGGCACCCACTTTTCGCCAAGTATGTTCCGTCCCACGATGTGATAGGGGGCGAGCCTATCGCCATATCGGGCACAAATCCAGACTCCGGGCTGATATTGAGCAGAAAAACCCAAATATCACTTTGCCCGACCCGGGATTCGAACCCAGGACCTCAGAGCGCTATTGTACCGGACATGCAATACAACTACGCCACCGAGGCAGTCGAAGATATCATATTACCAATAAACATTTTTAATTTGTAAACAAAATTCGTGGAGTCTCAAAAAATTTAGTTAAAGGACTAACCAGTTACCATACACCTAAGTATTAATATACTGAGAGAGTAACAAGTTTTTAGGTTTAGTATTATGCAAAAATTGTATTTATTATGCAAAAACATCCTCTTACATTTAACAGGAGCTCCAATATTTTAAATACTTCTATACTGCAACTTTTAAAATTTGAAGTCAACTAGCCGTGATAGTTTGATATAAATCGTTTCCAAATCTTCTACATGTTTTTTTGTTAATCTTAACCTCGCTTTAGACGTTCAAAAAGCGATATAATTCAAGCTGCTTGTTTGATCTATTTACAGAATTAGGTATGTGGATCTAAAGGTTCAGGGTTTGAATCCCCGTTCAGGCAACACGTTGTATAGGTTTTCTTTACAATGGCCCGGGATTTACGTAGCTAGTCGAAATCAGACACAATATTTCTTTTGTTTCTACCTCAAAGAAACTTATTTTTCAATGTTCTATTCTTTGACTGCCTGGTGGCGTAGATGTATACAACTGCAGTTTTAAGGTCTAGGGTTCAAATCCCAAGTCACTTAAAGTGATATGGGTCTTTCTGCTCAGTATCAACCCGGACTTTGTAATCTATGGCTTTTTTTAATTTTTTTTTTGATTCGAAATGGTCTTTAGTATCAAAATTAATTATCAATCGGTCACAATTGTGTCTCACATAGGGTCCGGGGGGGGGGGGTTGCGAGGTTCCACTTTTTGATACGTAGTTCATCTCCCCCCTGTAATCTATGGTCGACATAGCGATATGCTTATCACATAGGACGTAATACACAGTAAAATTGGTGCACTTGTGTCTCCGCCTACCTCATAAGGGATAAAGGCGTGAGTATGTCTTTGTCCTATCCACCTGTATCGATCGGTAGAGTTTAAGTCATCACTCGTGTCGTATTTGGGTCAAGGGTCGTTCCCTTGACTGAACGGGGAACAAGGTCGGGCTCTTGTTGTAGAGACTAAGAAGTCATTATGGCCTTTTTGTAGATGTCATAAGAGGTTGTGATTTTTTATTTGAATCCGGCTCGAAGGACCAATGGTTGTAAGTGTTTTTGATTTGAATTTTGATTGTGGTTTGGTTGGTTTGAATCATGATCAAAACACCAATAATTGTTTTTGTAAAATAGCTAATATTAAACATTTATTGTTTAATTATTTAGTCTGTAAGCTTTCCTGAAATTGTAAAATAAAATAAAAACAAGTACTCTAAATATAATTCAGGTTATTCGTAATCAATTATTACATGTAAAATTCAGTGTTTAACATAGCAAGTCACAATTTTAACATTTTATAATATTATGTATTAAGTTCTATTATGTGAATAATAATTTAATTTAAATATTTAAGTGTATGCGTTTAAATCATTGGAAAATTCAGCATTGTTCGCATTATTGATACTGAATTATATCAACATTAAAACATGATAATAAAAATTATTTAAGACATTGGATGAATTAACATCTACCGAATACCATATGACGCTTTTTAGCTATTTCTTCTACACTTAGGCTGCTATTTCGCCTCCTAACAGTCGAGCGACTTGCTCTTCACTCAGTAAACAGTTTTTAGGCAATTCATAACCTACAAAACTCGAGCAGTTCGTATACATTTATTAACCAATCAGGCGGTTTAATGACTGCTATAGCTGTAAGGTTCGAAGGACCAAAAAAAAATTTTTATGCTTGCGTGACAAAGTTACCCCACTGATGGTAGTGGTGTGGGGTTTAATAGAATGTCGACTGGCGCGATATGATTACCCCTCGGCAATCGACACAATTATGCCGGCCTATGGGAACCAGATATACACAGGCTGATCCAGGAATAGAATGTCGACTGGCGCGATATGATTACACATTGCCAGTCAATACAATTATACCGGCCTGTTGGAACCGGATATTCACAGACCGATCCCAGAACGCGATACACTGACGTGGGTCACTATGGCGGGCTTTAACACCACACGTTGGTAGCTTTCTGGGCGAATATAAATATCCTACTACCAGCAAATAATAAAAATATTCCATCTTAGGCGACAGTTTGAACGAGAAGCATAATATACTAAAGCACATATTATTCAATATAGATAATGTTTATCTTGTATTATGTGCTACTACCGCTCGGGGAGCATCGCGTGTCGGTTCCGGTAAAAGTTCGCTTTGTATCCGGCACGCGACGTGTGCTGAGAATAGCGGAGAGGTAGCGGGAGCGATTTGTGTATGGGAAAATGAAATCGTGGTCTCTTTAACTGGAAAGTTACATTTGACTCTATAAGAATATTTTTTATAGTAAAATCTATACTTTTTAAAACAATATAAAAATATATTTAATTTAAGTCTTTTTACATTGCGTTATTAATTTAAATCACATATTTGTTTTACCTATGCGAACATTGTCATCAGTCTCATATTTTCCTTCACCATTACTTCTAATTAATAAACCCTTAGGAGATAAATAAGTATTTTTTTCGCGGAAAAAATGGCTTATGCCTACCGCGCAGCTGAGGGGATCTGCGCAGTTATATTAGGTTCACCGCCCTTACGACCATTTTTTTCGCGGGCAAAAACGCGTTACTGTTACCATAACTAGGGAGGGGGGAGGGGTTGGTGTAATGGTTACCTTGGTTTCACCGGTCTTACGCCCGAATGTCAACACTTAGGGCTATAGCATCATCCGAGCAGTAAACCGAGTCTAATGCTGTATACACCGTACATCAGCATACCAACCAAAACCCGAGGTGGCCTTCTTCTGCGCATACGGGGCGGCCCTATGGTATTTTGTTGCTCTAAGATAGCTGCGCAGAACCGTCTCTGACCGCACCTTACGGCTTTGAGTCATCCAGAAAAATGGTAAACGCAGCCATCAATCCCGGGTGTCACAATAATGTAATCTACCGGAAAATCACCTATTGCCCGCCCGCGACCCCTCAATGGCTTCTATTAGCCGCCTCTTACGATAGGCAGGGCACAGGGTGGAGGAGTTAAATTGGTGGTAGAATATTTTTTCTATCCGCCCAAATAGTAACCACCGTACCGTGTGTTTGCTTGTTATAACACAGCTTATGCTGAGATGGCCACCTAGTTGTCGCGGTTTGGACATAGAAATTAATTACTCAGTGGTTTTCTTCTTTATATCATTTTTTGTTATGTATATATAATATGGATATGAGCCGCGACAATAAATTATTCTTTCTTTCTTCTTTCTTTCTTACACAAGGTGTTAAAACCCGCCATAGTAAGTGTGTTGCGTTCCGCGATCAGCCTGTGTATACCCGGTTCCAACATGCCGGTATAATTGTGTCGACTGCCGAGGGCTCTCTCGTCAGTCGACATTCTACTGGACCCCACTTCACTGGTAAATACACCATCAGGTGCAAGGTCACTATGCCATATTTGTATATCTAGTCTAGAGTTTTAAAACATTTCTCGCTGTCCGTCTGTCGCTCGGCCGGCTTTGATCGCGTGCGCGCGCGGTGTAAACGACATCTACATCAAACACTCAACGCCGGTGTTACGTGCTCTCTGTGAGTTTCCCTTTTGTCTTTGCATGATATTCTAAAAAATTGACATGTTAGATTTGCATAGTTACTCATAGTTTTTGTGTTACTGGTAGCGACTCCCATAGCGTGAAAACTTGTGGTAAATTATCCATTATATACTTTTCCCAGATGAAATGTAGTATGTATGCTAATTCAAGATATGGTTTGTGGCTCAAAATTCATGTAAATCCATTTAGTGGGTTTTGTGTTTATTTCTGACAAACATTGAAACATTTTCATGTGCTTTTACATTATACACAAACACTATTGCTCGCGACTCCTCGTTTTAACATCCATTTTCGAAATAATATAATATCAAATATAACATCTCTTCTGCATTATATACTGTCCCACTGCTGGGGACGGACCTCCTCTACTACTGAGAAGGATTAGGTCTTAGTCCACCACGCTGGCCCAGCGCGGATTGTTAGACTTCACACTCCTTCAAAATTCCTATAGAGAACTTTTAGGTATGCAGGTTTCCTCACGATGTTTCCTTCACCGTTAAAGAAAGCGATAATACACAAAGATTACATACATAACTTTAAAAATGTCAGAAATGTCTTTGGGATTTGAAACGGTATGTTACTGAAATAATGCGAATAGCAAGCTCGTCTCGTCATTCAAAATAATAAAGTAATATAACGCGTAGTGGTAGTGGTATGGTTGGTTATATTTTTAGTTGGTTGGTATGTTTGTCACGAAATAAAAGAAATACAATGCATTAATTAAGCGTGTATGTTTGTTTATTTCTGGTGTAAGTCTGGTGAATACACTCTAAACATGCTAGTGGAAGCGGTGCATGACGAAACATTATATAATTAACAGAAAAAAGGTAACACTATGCGACAGTGCAGACATTTTATGATGTACATTTTTCACAAAAATGTAGACATGTAACGAAATAGTTCTTAGGATTTTTTTTTTAAATTAAAATCTATTAAATTGTTTTCATTAAAAAGTGTTATAAACAAATAAAAACAAAAAACCGTAACAATATCTTTTATACTATTTCGTTACAGTTATTTATTTTGGGAAATACTCCTGTACGCTATATACAGTATTGACGCATGCTTAACATCAAGTTATAATAATCAAAATTTGCTTTAACTGTATAGTAAATTCAAACTTTGGCCCACTGAAGTTATGCAAGAAAACTATCTGTGTTCAAAAATTTCACTCACACTAAATATTTTTTTCTAACATCACTTGAGATGTATGCAAACACTATAAGAAAAAAATCATGCAGTTAATCGTGTACACTATAAAAAAATAACACCTTAAATTTAATTTCGTTTTCAGACACTTGTAAGAACAGTAGTGAAACATTGTGGCTTAGGCCCCATATAACTAAGACGCCTTAGCGGCTTATATAAAAATAAAGTTAAATACGACTACTTTAACTAAAATCCTGTTCAGTGCAGTAAGTTGATATTGTCTGCGCGGCGCCTTACACTCATGTGCTGTTATCGGCCATTATAAATTTACAGTTCAATAAGCATTTCAGTTTGCTCCCCAAAGTTGTTCAGGTTGTCTGGAAGAGATCGCTTTTAGCGATAAGACCGCCTATTAGAGCACTTTTTTATATGATACAATAATTGTATTCATTTTTCTGTATTTGGTGTATACAATAAAGTGTTTCATTCGTTAATTCATTTCCCAAAATCGTAGGCAGAGGAGCAACTAATCCACAATGTCTGCCGTGTGAATTCGTCTTATAATGTGATAGGGAGTCAGCCTATCGCCATTGGACGCAAATCCCAAATTTCAGACTGATATTTAGCAGAAAAAACAAAAATACTAAAGTCCTAGTTCAAATGCCAGACTATCAAAGTTAAATTACAACCCACAAAAGCTAAATTCCAAATCTAATAAACCAGACGTTTCCCGCAAATCCAAGCGAATCCCACGGGAAGTTTTTAATATTAATCGTTGACATGATTGTGCCAAACCCACGGGATCAACCATCGCTCCCGTTGATCATTTATTTAGGCTTCATTTGAACTTGGATGAGCCGGCCCCTGGGGGAATGCGGGGGTTACTCGGGATAGTTTGTCAATGTAAGCAACTAATCTTGGGAATAAGTTTCTGGTGAAACATAAATGGAGAAGGATTTAGTTATAACTAGGTTTTGTTAGCGGTTTCGTTTGAATAAAATACTATTCTAGGATAAAAAGTAGCCTATATCAATGCGGTACATAATATTGTGCCCTATTTATATATCATCTAAATTCAGCAGTTACTATGTTAATTTGAACATCCGTATTATTATAATATTTTTGTATTGAAAGTTGAGTCTTATTGAGTTGAACGTGTTTTTTTTGCGACGCTGAGTTTTATACATATGGAATACACATATTACCGCATTTTTAAGCTAGCTAATATAAAAAAATCGCTTAAGTCAAACTCTTATCGTTATGGATATTTATGAAATTTTGTACACTGACCAAACTCTGGATAAAAAATTACTTTTTGTCCCTGAACATACACAACAGAACTTTTATGCAGGAAAACTATTTAATGCGTGTGCAAAAGCTTACATTAATAAAGCTTTTATCACACGTAATGAAGGCTTTCATCCCGTAATTAGTTGTCTTTGTCGGGCTGTTTTTGCCCTAATTTACTTTCCATTTATTATATTACGTCTTTTATCGAGGCTTGGGCTCGTTTGCAAAGTAAGCTAACCGACTGTATAAAGGAGGGTAATATGTATGTATATGAGTATACACTTTATGTTATAACTTATTGCTTTGGGAACTTCAAACTTCACAATCAGTTTCAAAGACTACTTAACAAAAAGTCACAACTACGGCCCAACGCCATAAAATGATGGAAACAGCATGAAGTATCAATCCACCGCCACTAGCTTTTAATTCATTTATCTTTTAGTAAAATGGTGTAGATACGACACCACGCATTTGCCTTTAAAAAATAACTTTAACTGACATAGCCACCTTCGGTTCAACCTTCGGGTTACTTCGGAAATTCAGTGCTATTGGCTCCCGATGACCTTATAAGCGTGTTCAGCCAATGAGAGCGTGTGAACCCTATAGGTAATGCGCGAGTATTTGAAAATTCAGAGAGTGATAAATTGGCGTGGCACGCGATATCATCGAAGCGTGTCATGTTATGTATTTACTTTTACAAGTTAACACTTTGTAATTTACCTCTGCAATTTTCACTTTATTATACAGTTTATTGTAGCACCCAATAATTTGGCTGGCCGGCATAATTGTGTCAACTGGCCAGAGATAATCTCATTCCAATCGACACTATGTAGACTGTACTCACCTTCCCATAAGGTGCAGTAGGTGTACCGGGCATAAAAATAATCACATACATAATCATTTTGTCATCAGCCCTGGCCATGCCGAGTCCGACATCCGCAGACGATGATGATGACGAGGACGACACGACACAGCAGAGCCGTGCTGAAGTCGACGACGATGGCCGCGTCTACAAGAATCCTAGGAATTCCCCCTCCGCCCAGTGCCCAAGAGATGAGGAGCAGGCCACGCTGCTGGTAAGAATACAATCACGGCTTTTGATCGTCTTTAGAAGTAGGCAGAAGTGTAACATTCAAATTTTGCCAGCTATGTTAGGTCTCATTTAGTAGGAGCAACTAGCAAACCCATTGTCATTTTATTGGTAAGATGGCTGGCTCCTCCTCCGCTCCATTGGTGGATGGCTCCAGCACATAAGTCCAGGAACTCTCCGTTAGCTCAGTACCCGAGGAATAAGGAGCTGGCCAAGGTGCTAGCAGTACACTTTACAAATAATCCAAATAACTTTAGTTTCCAGTATCTGGAAATCTTGCTAGGTTTAGTCCTTAATGACTAATTTGCCACGTCTATTTATTGTCTTATTGGTATTGACCAAAAAAATATATAATAAGCCCTTCAGGTATTATATACTGACCACTAACCATGGGCTCCTTAACTACTGAGTAGGATTTATTTAATTAACTAAGTCTGATTAAAAAAAAATTGTTTCCAGGGTCAAAAATGCCTCCGCAAATGCTCCTCGGACGAGGACTGCAAGAGTAAGAAGAAGAAGTGTCTTTGCGACGGAGCCTGCGGCATGTCCTGCATCAAACCAGGTCAGTGTCTATTTGCAGGAAAGAAACTAAAATGTTCACCTGGTTTACCTAGGAAAAGGAATAGAGGCATATGTAAGTGTAGTGCAGTATAATATGCTTTTTTTTTGATAGCTAAAAAACTAAAAACAATAACTTTCAAGGAGAGTAAATAGTATAAAGCTGAAATTTTTTATAATGCCAAGTGTTATGTTGCTAAAAATACAATCAAATACATCGATTTTTTATACGTGTTTAGATTTTTTATTATTTTATAAATACACCAAAAAGGCCTTGTATCTAGGCTGACTGAATTAAAAAAAAATCTAGGAACACATCACATATACCGGATTCCTAACCATCCGCTCTCAAATTGAAATACCAGATAACAGTACAGTTTAATAGATACATAAAACTATTTCAAAATTGTCGAGTTCTAGTTCAGTAGGAATTTCAATAGAGCTGCATTTGCTTCGCCCCGTGTAGCGACGACAGCATTCGGGTTATGTTGTCGTGTTGGATTTGTGCTGCAATTGTTAGTCAACACGAATATTATTCGGGCTTCAAAATATGTCATACGATGAGAATTAATACTTTTTTATGACAATATTTTATAACCAATGACGATAATGTGTTTTATTCCGCAGTCTATAAGTCGCATTGTTGCCAATATCAAAATTCTTTATCGGTTATTATTAATCGTGGTTAATACAAATAAAACTAAAATTATGAGAATTTCACTAAGGTATCGAACGGAATTTATATATCATTAAATAAGTGGTTCTCGAAATATATGTAAGTAACGAAATAGTTTTTTTTACGAAATATTTACTTTTCTTTCTCATTTGTTATTTTTGTTTATCTTAATAAATGCATTGTATATATTATTTTAATAGAACGAATATATTAAGACAAACAAAATAAGATAAATGGCACAAAATTCCCTGAAAACTATTTCGTTGCGTGGGTACATTTATTCTGAGAAATACTCAGATAACAGTAACGTGAGTGACAAACAACAGGATAAGCCTGTTATCCGGCATCACCCCGACGTATCCTACATATCTACGCCAAACTGCAGCGTTGTCAAACATAGAGTCAAATATACAGGGTCATTTTGACATTGCGTTACTAAATGAAACCCCATACTCGTCTTCACCTTTGCTAACATTGTGCCAAAAATCATCCATTAATAACTAATATTTTCACCAAACATCCTGGTTTTAGATTTGTGATTTTTTGATAATTTTGTAATTTAATGCGAATATGGCGTGTGCGCGAGTGTATTTCTGACTGAAAGTATGATGTTGCCGCTGCAACGAATTCTCTTAAAGTAGTAGTAGTGGCTTTAGGGCTATTAAAATTAAAATTACTTTTTATTAATATTTTTTTTTTCGAAACTTACACTTTTTTATTTTACATCTACCACTCAAGAAACTTATTGTAAAGTGTTATTTCCAAGTAGATAAGTATGTGCTATCATTTAGTAACGCGATGTCAAAATGACCCTGTATTACTCAATAAAAAAGTATCGTGGCCAAGGGTCCATATAACCCGATTGTTGCCAGTTTTCCTTTCATAATTTATGTAAAATCTAATTATCAATCATGGGCGCTGAGAGAGGGGTGCAAGGGGTGCACCCGCCTGTTCGGAACAAATCACTATAAAAATTTCTGAATGTTAACGGAAACTATCGACCACAGAGGTTTTATTATGGTTTAGCTTATACAAATACCCGCACGAATAACATTTGAAAAAAAAAAAGTTATGTACTTAGTACCTACTATACTGTGTAGATGTAGATATACCTCCCTAAATGGCGGCGTCCATGTCATCAACTAATCTCTCTCTCTCCCTCTTCAGCCTTCATCAACCAATGCTGAGTAAAGGCCTCTTCCATATATCGCCACCTAGTGCGGTTTTGGACTTTCCGTATCTAGTCTTTCCCGGCTTTCCGAATGATGTCGTCGGTCCATCTTCGCGACTGCCTCTTCACGTTCCTGTGCCCAGATCTTGGCCTCCATTCTAGTACCTTCCTCACCCATCGGCTATCTGATGTACGGCTTATGTGGCCTGCCCATTTCCACTTCCTTCAAGCTATGACTTCGACTATGTCTCGTAGATTAGACGTTTCATCAACTATTCTAATTAGCATTGTCAACCATTTACAAACCGCATTTATGCATAACAGAACTTCTAAGTTGCGTCTGATTACGTTTCGCAAACTTCGCCACTGAAAGGTATAAAAAGTATACATAAAATTTATTACGTTTATAAAACATACGCAATGAATGCAAAAAACCATGAAAACTTAACATTAAATTCGCAATAAAACACACCATTTTTACAAGTTCAATAAAACAAATTGAATTGGCCCGCTCGCGTGGGTGTTGGGGAGTAAAGGAAGCCAATCCCCCCTAATTAGGTTGTGAGAAATGTCTATTTTATAGGGGACTTCTCGTTGATTGTTCTACGCTTGGAGTGCCTCCCTTTTAATTTAATAGTTTATTTTTTAAATCTTCAATTAAAACAGTGATAATGAGGAACACGGGCTGTTGCGATGTTAGCTTTCTTTTACCAGCTTTAATATGTGGTAAGGTAGATGTGGGGTTGACGCAAAGACAAGCATGTTGAAGAAAGGTTTTGACTTAGTTTTGACGTCAGCTCGTTTGTCTGGCGTCAGCTCTTGGAGATCTGGTCCTGGTAAATTTTGGGAGAAAATCTCCCACAGTATTGCTAGATATGGGATTCGAACCCAAGACCTACAGCTCCCATGCCAATATACGTTGCCATTACTAAGGATGTGACTTAATGTATTTACTATGTTTCATTAAAGTTATGAAATTTCTCTTCAGTTAAACAAGCAGAAACTGATGGAGACAAATAATCCGCTCTAAATGCGGTACATCCAATGATGACCACGATCAGTCATGACGGACCGACTACAGAGAGAGACAAGCATGTCAATTTCCACCGACCAAGTCACTTGCTAAAAGCGGCAATAGCCTAGTTGGTTGTGGAATGGACTGCCGAGACGACTGTACGCAGGTTCAAAACCCAAGGGCACACACCTTTGACGTCTAAATCATGTGTGTATTCTTTGTAAATTATCGCTTGCTTTAACGGTGAAGGAAAACATCGCGAGGAAACCTGCACATCTGAGAAGTTCTCTATAGGAATTTTGAGGGTGTCAAGTCTACCAATCTGCACTAGGCCAGCGTGGTGGACTAAGGCCTAATCTCTCTAGTAGTAGAGGAGGCCCGTGCCCAGCATTGAGACGGTATATACTACAAGGCTAATATTATTATACATAATTTATAAGTCACTTGCTCACATCTCTAACTTTATAAACAAGTTCTGGACTAAGTGCTCGCGAACCCTATTTTTTCAAGTCAGTCTTTAGTTCGCTCCCCGAGGACCGTTTGGGACTCGGCACTTAATTTATCAACTAATTAAACAACAGTTGCCTCTTTTTGTTGTCTTGTTTTAACGTAAATTCTTACGTAATAGTTTACGTTACGGGACTATTAACAAATATTAGCTTTTATTTAGTTTACTGAAACTGAATTAATTTAATTTATTGCCTTGCTAGTTTGTGTACAATGCATTATCACGCAGACTTTGTTTAGTTTAGAAATTAATTTAAAACGACTGTCAACTCATCTATTGTTAATTAGTTAAGAAATTTAGTTGAAGCAATTGGTATCATGGTAATTGTAGGAAAAAATCCTCTTCTTATATTTACCGTCCCATTGCTGGGCACGGGCCTCCTCTACCACTGAGAGGGCTTATACCTCAGTCTTCCACGCTGCCTAGTGCGGATTAATAGATTTCACATATCTTCGTAATTATTATGGAGAACTTCTCAGGTATGCAAGTTTCCTCGCATTGTTTTTCTTCACCGTTAAAGCAAGCAATAATTCACAAAGAACACACACATAACTTTAAAAAAGTCAGAACATACCCTTGGGTTTTGACCCGGCGGACATTCGTTTCGGCAGTTCGTTCCACTGCCAAATAGGCTATCGCTGTTTATTGTTCTTCTATGCTCTGCTTAATATCACACATATAAAATCCCTCAAAACTGTATTTTCATACCTTTTTTTCACCTTTTTATATACAAAACATCACGCATTTATGCCCGAAGGGATATGCAGAGGCGCAACTAGGGCACCCACTTTTCGCCAAGTATGTTCCGTCCCATGATTTGATAGGGGGCGAGCCTATCGCCATATCGGGCACAAATTCCAGACTCCGGGCTGATACTGAGTAGAAAAACCCAAATATTTTATATAATTTTTAATATTAAGTTTTATTTACTAATTAATGTTTACCGCCCAATCTGTGCCAATAAATGTATTTTTCTTTTTCTTTCTTTCTTTCTATAAGCCCGTGTCTGAAATTAGTGTCCGATGTGGCAATAGGTTCGGCTCTTATCACGCCATGGGACGGAACACACATAGCGAATACCCACCTACCCACCTCTAGATAAAAGCATGGTGTTTGATGCAGTCTTATATGTTCTGCTTGATACCACCCCGAGTCTAGAATTAATTCCTTATATTTAGATATGCTGGCCCCTTATCACACCATAGGACGGCACACACAGCAAATACCCTAGCTGCTCACCCCTAAGGGGATAAAAACGTGGTGTTTGTTTTAAAAAAAAACACTATACCGTGTTTACTAGTTTTGCCCCAAATTAATTTTCAAACCCGATGATTCTGAAACCGAGTTTTTGCGGGCAAATTTCCAGTCTGACCTACAGAGGCCTTAAAAAGCCGTCTCTTTGCCGCAAAAAGGTCGAGAGGGCACTTGTACGCCGCGAGAGTCTTTCACTTATTTTTTTTAATGCTCCCGTGGCCCTGACACGTATGCCTGCGGCTTTTCATGCTATGAAAGACGAACGATTAACTTAAGCCAACAGTGTGGTTTTAGGTTTTTTATTACGCTATTTCTTTAGGTACAGAGATGTATAGTACGAATCAAACCTGCTTTACGAAGGCGAGATTTTTTAAAAGTTAGAATATGTATTGTTAAAGGTCATATTATATTATGCAATTTAAAAACAATTATAAAAGTAAATTATTTTTTGATGTAGAAAAGAAATGCTAAAAATATATTCTGTGGAAAAACATTAGTGAAGGTGAAACGCTGTTATATTTTAAGTATGGCTTTCTTATATTATCTTTACTAAGAACCTCGCAAACAACAAAACAAATACAAGACATGGTTACACAATGGGCGGTCTTATTGCTAAAAGCGATTTCTTCCAGACAACCTAAGGTATGGTGCCCGAAAAACGCCTGGTTCCTAACAAGGCTCATTATTCATGCAGCATATTTTGATATTTCTTCGTGTTGTAGTGCAAAAACACTACAATTATTTGTTATTACAAAAAATATATTTCATTTTCCATCAATACAGTACAGAAATTTCAACTTAAAAAGCAAAATAAATGAAAGGCAGCCAGAACGAAATGGCCATTAGAAATTATCGTATAAAATATTTTACCTCTGAGTATTAAGTCATTAATGCGGTGACGTAATGTGGATGCTGTTCAACTGTGACCTATTACCCGCATTAAATTATGTTATATTAAAAAACGTTGTGTTAAAGAACATCACACAATGACTAGCAATATCAGCCTTGCTTATAAAAATTTAGCAAATTATTTTATTTATTTATTTATTTATTTATTTTTAGGAAGGCTTACAGACTAATAACATTAAATTAAGTCACATCTATACTATTATATAAAGCTGAAGAGTTTGTTTGTTTGTTTGTTTGTTTGTTTGTTTGAACGCGCTAATCTCAGGAACTACCGGTCCAAACTGAAAAATTCTTTTTGCGTTGGATAGCCCTTTGTTCGTGGAGTGCTATAGGCCATATATCATCACGCTATACCCAATAGGAGCGGAGCAGTAATGGCTAATCTCAGGAACTACCAGTCCAAACTGAAAAATTATTTTTGCGTTGGATAGCCCTTTGTTCGTGGAGTGCTATAAACTATATATCATCACGCTATACCCAATAGGAGCGGAGCAGTAATGGCTAATTTCAGGAATTACCGGTCCAAACTGAAAAATTCTTTTTGCGTTGGATAGCCCTTTGTTCGTGGAGTACTATAGGCTATATATCATCACGCTATGGCCAATAGGAGCGGAGCAGTAATGGCTAATCTCAGAAACTACCGGTTTGAACTGAAAAAATATTTTTGTGTTGGATAGCCCTTTGATCCCGGAGTGCTATGGGCTATATATCATCACGCTATGACCAATAGGAGCGGAGCAGTAATGAAACATGTTGCAAAAACGGGGAAAAAATATTAGTTTTGAGAGCTTCCGTTGCGTGCGCTGCGTAAACGGTTAAAGTTATGCAACAATGATGTATGACGGGATTGTTCCTCTTAAAAAGTTCTAAAAAATATATTATAAAACAAAGTCCCCCGCCGCATCTGTCTGCCTGAACGTGTTAAACTCAAAAACTACCCAACGTATTAAGATGAAATTTGGTATGAAGACAGTTTGAGACCCTGGGAAGAACATAGGCTCCCGAGAAACTACTACTTTTATAACGGAAAACTTTAGCCTGAAAAACTTTATAACGCGGGCGGAGCCGCGGGAAAAGCTAGTCAATGTATAATTAAGTTGCTAATAACTAGCCTCCACAATTTGAGTATACAAATATCAATATTAAAAAGAACCAAAAAAAAAAAAGAATAATAAAAATAACAGTATTACTTATATAGTCCTATAAGAAGTATTACAGATATGAATATAATTTTAAAAAGAATCATTTTCAATATTATAATTTTATAATTAAACAATTTTTCGGATTTAAATATTTTTAGTTTTCTCCCGACATTTCGAAGACGGCAGCCTTCGTGGTCACAGGGGAGACTGAGGTGTTGTTCATCCGCTAAGTCAAAAGTCAAAGTCAAATAGTAAAGCTATGCTTAGTTAAAACACAAATTTACTCGATCAACTGTGTGTAAAAACCCGCCATCTTGTCTCCATGTCATGTCTGCCATGTTATCCTCCTTCGACCATCAGGTTTTTTTTATACGACCACTGCACCTGATGATAAGCGGAATGGAGTCCAATACAATGTTGACTAAAGAGAGATGATTACCCCTCAGCAGTCGACAATTATGCCGGCCTGTTGGAACAAACACACAGGTTGATCCCGGAACGCGACATACATGGGCCACTATGGCGGGTTTTAACACCCAGTTTACAGTGGTCGCTATCCGGGCGGATATAAAATATATCCTACCACCAGCAAAATGTTTTATTATATCTATATACTTACAACCTAGCACTTTAATTTAATTAATATTTCCCGCCATTTTTACGTAATGAAACGCGTTAAAAATTCCATCGCGCCGTCTGAATATCTCGTATGTAGGTTATCTTCTATAATACCCGTGCCCGTGGCATATGAAAGCCGCTTTTTCTATGACAGTATATCGCTCGAAATGGGGAAATGTTAAAACTTCTTCCGAGTGAAGACTCGTCAGTTCGTGGCGTTGGCAGGTCATTTATACCAGCTATCTCCATGTTACTAGGTACATAACTAAAATTATATTTTCCCCTCTTTTGTGTCTGCGTATAAGCATCAATAGTTTTTTTTTCGGGCTCCGCAATCTACACCGCGGAAACCTTGCGAAGGGGATACTGGAATTCCCCGGCTTAGGGACTGTAGGGCCTTGGAAAAAAGATGGGAGGAGATATCTGGGGAACGAAGTGTGTCCCACACACTTCGTTCCCCACAGGAGAAGGAATTCTCTCACGATGGTAGAAGAGGAGAAGGCCAGGAAATATCCGCGAGTCTTCGTAGGCCTCAATGTGAATTGGCAACCATGAGATAGACACACTGGCCTATGTGCCTAGGGCCTTATCAAATGTCCGCCATGCATGAGCGTGCATTTGGTGTGGAGACCGAGCACATAAGAATTACCACGGGGATGGTAGCATCATTAGTTGGTTTATAATGTTCTATGATATATTGATATCTCATGCTCTCAGTGACCGTTCTGAGCCAGTTCGTAACCCGTTAGTGGATTTTCCTCAGCATGGTCGCTTAATTTTTCAAGGGTTGCGAGCGCCTAAAGCACTCTCTCAAAAGTCCGGCGTGTTTGTATAAGCTGGCCCTTGCCAAGCTAACAAAAGGTATAGTCAGGTAATAAATAAAAATATATATAATGTATATAGGGTCATTTTGATATTGCGTTACTAAATGAAACCACATACTTATCTACTTGGAAATAACACTTTACTGTAAGTTATTTGAGCCATATATGTAAAATAAAAAAGTGTAAGTTTCTAACAAAATAAATATTAATAAAAGGTCATTTTGATTTTACGCGCCCTAATGCCACTATTACTACTCTAAGAGAATTCGTCGCAGCGACGACATCACACTTTCAGTCAGAAATACACTCATGCACACGCCGTATTCGCATTAAACTACAAAATGATCGAAAAATAATAAAACTAAAATCAAGATTTTTGGTGAAAATATTCGTTATTATTGAATGATTTTTGGCCCAATGTCAGCAAAGGTGAAGACGAGTATGTGGTTTCATTTAGTAACGTATTGTCAAAATGACCCTGTATAAATTCTCCAAATCCACAGAGTAACCCCATACGTGTGCCTAACTAAGCATGTTAACCAAATCTGCATCTTGAATAGCAATTTATCTCGGGGCATCGCCGAGCTAGGTGACTTGGCCTGAATCCCCCACATCACGAATTAAATAACCGTAATAGAATTTGTAATTAAACCACCTCGGTCCTACATGTCACAATACACCGCCGGTTTAACAAACGAGGCCCGTTTATTGTGCGAATAAATCACTCGATGTACAACAAAGCTTTGAATTCATGCGATACAGTCGCTGCAAAGTTATATTTGCGTTCGCCGGCAGCGGGGCTAGCGTTGCCTCCGCACACAAATGTTAGGGAGTTGTTAGTTCAGCAATTTTCCCGTTTGTATTTTGTAAATTTGTACAAGCACATCGTTTTCGTTGGACGTTTTTTTAATTTAAAGCGGGGGAAATATTCATTGTTCGTACACGCGTTGTGACTACGTGTGCGTTTCAACTGCTTTTATTGTTTCGCGATTGTCGGTTTGTTCCGGTTTTGAGCCTTTGAGACGGCTCGTTTGACTTTGTGATTCAATTCTTAGCTAGACTTTTTAATTATAAAGCAAATATCATGGAAACCATTCATTTATTAGGTTCTTGCAAAAAAACAAACGTGTGTTAAACGTTAGCTCGTAGAGGCGTGTTGGCACGTGTAAGTTCCTCGCCTTGTAGTAGACGATACGACCTTCAATAAACAGTTTACTATCTAGAACTTGGGAATAAAAAGCACTACAACGCGTTGCACTACGCCCCTCACTTAAAACAAAATCTTAAAACCTCATAATGCTTAATTCTTACACCATCTTCAATTTTCTTCAAACCTGAGCAAATCACTTCAAACACACCGATGCTTTGCGACAGAAATAAACATTGCGGTAGTATTTACCAGATCTTCAAAATACTTACACACCACTTATGCACACACATGCCTTTCATTCCCAAAGGGGTAAGCAGAGGAACAACCAGTGCTAAGACATGTTGTGTAATCGTCATTTCTAAAATCTGCTACAAAATTAAATTAAATATAATATGTTCATATAGCCTAGTTGGTTGTAGAACGGACTGCCATGCCGGGACGAATGTCCGCAGGTTCGAATCCCGAGGGCACACAATTTGACTTTTCTAAAAAAATATATTTTGTGTATTCTTTGTGAATTATCGCTAGCTTTAACGGTGAAGGAAAACATCGTGAGAAAATCTGCATACCTGAGAAGTTCTCTATAGGAATTTCGAGGGTGTGTGAAGTCTACAAATCCGCACTAGGCCAGCGTGGTGGACTAAGACCTAATCCCTCTCAGTAGTAGAGGAGGCCCGTGTCCAACAGTGGGACAGTATATAATACGGGGCTGATATTACTTTATTATTATTATAATATAAAATGTTCAGATGGACGCATCTAAGCATTAGGACGCCTGATCGCAACTCCGCCGATCATTTATGAATAAAGATGGCGGGCGCGGAATATTAAATTTATTCATTGGTGTACACGGCAAATTGCTGACGAGTTTCGCTGTTGATTATTTCTATTTGCTATGAATAATCACTTTTTGTAATTTTGCGAACTTTTCGTTCAATATTTGTTTTGAATGTATTTTTGAATTTTTAGCTGTCGCGGCAGTCAACCTTGGTGGTGTAGTCATGAGATCCTGGGTTGGAATTCCTGGTCGAACAGTGATATTGGGTTTTCCCCGCTCGGTATCTAGGATTCATGTCGGATATGGCGACAGGCTCTCCCCTTGTTACAACATGGGACGAAACACATGGCGAAAAGTGATTGCTTTGGTTACAACTCTGCCTAGTCTTTCAGTGATAAAAGACCTTATGTGTATGCATATTTGTGTATGTATATGTCTTTAAGGGACCATAGAATCTAAACGTTTGAAACTGTGGTTTCAAATATTTATAATGACAGTTTAAAACTGATATTGCTCTAATGACATTTCTATAGTTCTAATTTGACATAATCATATCATATCTTAATGAAATGTAATTTTTGAAAGACGACCACCCGATCATGTTGTGTTTGCCTGTTCAATATCACTATTTTTTTTTTCTTTTCTCATGATTGAAAACTATGATTGTAAATGTCGGCGAATGCACGCTGTACGCCGTTATTTAAGTATGAATCTATGTTCTCTTTTATTTGCTATCGCTAATTTTATTTTATGCCGCTCCAGGTTTAGTCGATTGGATTTCATCTTATCCCATGTTAACGGTGATGTGCGTGCATTAGCTTATATAACTATTGTGACTATGTACAAGAAAGACTTGGAAAAAATACAAAAGAAGTACTGAACAATTGATGACAAAAAGCCCGGAGTTTCTTTCTGCCTTTCTTCTTCGGGTAGTCATCACTTAGGTAGCTAGTGAAAGGCTGGTAGGTTAGCTAGGTTAGGACTCATGTCCTCGCCGGTGAGGATCGCGACGCGTTACCCTTCTATTTCCCCCTACTTGCCAGCCCGAGCTGGTTACTTCGGTTTGTACCTAGTCTTGTATAAACTTTATCCCTAATTTAAAATCTCCATAGTTATATAAGTGATTTTAATAGTTGTTTAGAAATAATAATTATTCTTATTCTTTGTTTTGACGTATCATAAGTGCAACTTTGTTCGCCTACGTGATAAATAAAGTATTTTATTTTATTTTATTTTAATGCAGTGTTAAAATAACGAAATTATACTTTTAGTAATTGTTAAAACCACTCAAAACTTCAACTTACTATGCTAATTAAAGTTGAAAATATACCAGCTGAAAACACAAGTATCCAAAGCCGAAAAAAATTAAAACCCCACTAGAGATTTAAAACTCGAACCCTCAACATTTTGCACATAAATTGAGTGAATTTAAAACTATAAAAAGTCTGCAACATTAGTCGCCGGTGATAAATTCTGCGACACAGCGGCGCGGAAACGTTTCCCGCCATAATTCTACAATTTTTACATAGAAACAAACGCAAAGGAAACGTATATAAAATGGTTTATTATAAAACTTGTTTGCGTTTTATTTTGTTACTAATATTACAAAGGGAACGATTTGTTTTGTTATGTCTTGAACAAATACATTAAACTATATATGTAGTTAGTTATAGAGCGAACATCAGGGTCAAATTATTGCTCCAAAACTTATCAATTGTTAATAAGTCGCTGTCTTATTTGAAATGTCCTTATGACAAGATGTCACAGCGTCTTAAGATATCAATACAAAAATAATATATTTACAGAAAATATACTAATATTCGCATTAAAAACGTGCAAATCGGTGAATATACGTCAATAATGCAAATCATGATACGGAAAAATGAGTCTCCTCTATTACTGAGAGGGTTTAGGCCTTAGTCCACCACGCTGGCCTAATACGGGTTAACAGACTTCAGACACCTTTAACTTTAACTTGAAATAAACTCCTTGCAACGGTGTTCCCTGAGTGCTATGACTTGTCCTTTAAGCGAGGCTTGAAAACAGTGCTAGCCTTCCTGCAGGCAACGGCTTGGCTGTGCCTCTGGTATTGCAAAGTCCATGGGTGGCAAATGTTGCTGATCAGGCACACTGCTAGCCCGTTTGCCTACTCACGCAATAAAAAAAAAACCTTTTCAAATGGAAACGGTTTATAACAAGGCTATTATTGTCGCGATGTCGTCACCAACAAAAAGTCGTAACATCAATAATTGTAAAAGTCTTCATTAAAAACAAACCCGCCATTACAATGTAAACAAGGGTATCTATCTACGCTGCCGGGTAATCTTAGATCGATTATGCTCCGGAGGGTCGCGCCAATTTGTTTGTAACGGGACGGATTCAGGGAGAGGTGTGGGGCAAATGTCCCCTAAATTATAAAAAAATACCCTCTTTGTTGTATCTCAATATTAGCCAATCACAACGGCCCTATATCTACGCACTGCGAAGGCTGCCATGCCGTCAGCACTGAGAAACAGATTTGTTATCACGGCATTACTCCGTTCTTAGATAAAAAACGTCTATGAATAAGGGGATTAATATATAACATAACCGAAATTGCCTCTCCTTTGAAAACCGTACAATTTACTAGATGGTCTTATGAGCTGAAATCGATTTCATTGACATCGCTGCGCCGTTCTTATAACTGTATTATATGAAAGGTGATGACCACTCAACCCTTCGCATATAAAAGCCCATAAATAACGGTAACCTTATTGCGATATAGCATTAAATGGACTCTTCATCCCTGAAGAAACAAAAAATTACTCTCGATTCCTTACCGAAGTAACTTTTCTTTTCTCCCGTGACATTCTTAACATTACCTCCTCGCTTTATCATAAGCCATTTTCATAAGCCCAATAACTCCTCGCTTTCCATTTAAAATGGGCCCCTTACCGCAATCCTAACTTCGCCCCTGGTTAGTGTTCTAAAGACAAGCATCCCTCGTTAAAGCTGATTAATAGCACGATGTTACTGTACCTCCGAATCAGATATACTATATTAATTATTGTCTGGTATTTGCTGGTGCCGTATATTTTGTACTACTGCATAGCGATTAAAATTTCGCCATGATAGCTATATGAGTCGTTACAATCACTGCCGATACAAAAGGGTCTGTGGCAATGTAATTGGATGGGGCTTTTTAACATGGGTACCGCAAAGTGACCACACTGCATAGGAGCTCGCATCAAGTCCCTAAAAGGCTATTTAGGCATTGTGACTAGGTTGCACAACCTATAGGGGCGTGGAAGTGACCAGACCGGGACCAAGTTTAAGTTTCATGAACGCAGTTATAGGAGCTCGCATCAGGTCTATACAAGACTTGGTGTTAGGTTAGTTCGGCTTTAGGTTGGGAACGGCAAAAAACGATAAAGGTCTTCGAAAAATAATCGCACAAAACACGTTGACTCTCCTTTGTATAAGGTTTGATGAAAAAAGATTAAACCACGATAGCAACATGGTATCTAGTTCAAAAAAGTTTTCTGGACCTCTGGTACTACTGGGCCTGAAGCAGCATACATTGCAAGTCTAGCACTATTTTGCCTTACAAAAAAAACAAGAGATAAAAAAAGTTTATTTTCCATCACAACAATAACATTACGCTCTTCCACAGACAAATATTATTACAAAATAGCTCTATTTAAATGTTTCATCGATTCCCTCTGCCTACCCCCTTGGTGAGCGTGAATACACAGTATCGATCGGCGAATTCAAGTCACCTGAAGCGATGGCCCGTTTTATATTATTTGATTTGTCTCAACTCGTACCTTCGGGCGCTGTTGTGTTCGCCAACGTTTTACTACTTTTAGGACTTTCTACCCTGTAGACAGGTTCCTGTAGACACATTTTAGAATATGATTCTGTTTAAGGAATGAAAAAAGAATGAGGAATAAATTGATTACAGCTTGAGTCGCTTAAAAAATGATTGCTTGTATATCCTGAAATTAATATATGTTTTAAAAAAAATGTTATTTCGTCTTAAAAATTTAACGTAATTTTTATGAAGGACCAGCAAACCTAGCTCTATTGTTTATTAAATTATGAACTATATTAAGACGTTTATGACTTCTGTTTAATTTTGTAAGCTTCGGTATTCAAAGCCGCCAATATACGTTGGCTAAGCGTTGCCAAATGATGGCCAATAGCAACGAAAAACCGCATATTTGGCTTATTTTGTTTTCTCTCGCTGTAGATTGCCTAGATAGCTGAATTAAGGCAAGCGCCAACATGTGTAAAACTTATTTGGCGTAGTTTTTCACAACTCAGAGTTGTTGCGATCACTTATGTCACTTATATACGATAAACACAGACAGCGCAGAGCGTGTAGGCAGTACAAAACTCCACTATATTTGCTTACCACTTACATTGGTTCAGGTAGTTTGTAATGGTAGCACTTTTAGAATCAGTTTGCCTACGCTCCCATAGGCTAAGCTCGAACAAGATGTATGACTGGCTTAAGATATTACCTATTTCTAAACATTACATCTAACGTATGCAAATTTTCTCTGTCCGCTAATAAATTCTTTGACTATACTTTATTTATACAGGAAATATCCCAACGGCACGTCGCGACTTGGGCACCCTACCCCTCCCCGCTATACGGAGACGATAAGTGGGTACTTGGGGTAATGGTATTTCGTATTTAGTATATTAAAGTGGCGGTTTTTTATTTATATTGCGGTGCACGGGTATTAGGAAGGATATAGACATAACTTGCAGGTTTTGTGTTTTGTTTATTCTTCCTTTAAGCTGGTTGCAGAAGGAGCAAAATTGAGTAAGTCTAGTTTACATAGCTGAGAAAATTACATATAGAACTTAGTTAAAGGTCAAAAGGTAAAAATAACGCAGCTATGCGAGCTTAAGGTGGTAGCTCAAGGTCCATTTTCATACATTTTGTTTCGGCTTTAATCTGGGTAACTAAACAAGTATTGGCAAGTAAAGAATTTAAATTCACGTCTAGTTAGTGATTAGTTCTCGCAGTTGAAAGAAAAATGTAAAAATAATTAATAATCATGGATATTTCGGCCTTTAAAATTTAATATGACGAAATTTTAAAGGCCGATACTTGTTTAGTTACCCAGATTAAAGGCGAAACAAAATGTATAAAAATGGACCTTGAGCTACCACCTTAAGTAAACTATCTTTGCTTTCTTTACGACCAGCAACCTGCGTTTATTGTTTAATAGTAATAATAATACATTTATTTGTATTAAAAACACAGAAAAATGTTAAATGATACAAACTCAGTTGGTGTACAAATGTTACAGAGTAGTTGCATTACATTTGTCACAAAAAATGATCTGCTGATACCTATGCTAGGAGAACCTGTGTTATAAGTAAGTGTGCTTAAGTTACTATGAAACAGATTGCTTTACTCAACAATATAAAAAATAATAAAATACACTATCCACTGCTGATCACGGACTACCTCTACTAGTGAGAGGGCTTAGGCCTCAGTCCACCACGCTGGCCTCGCTATCATAGCGCGGGTTGGCACACTTCATATACCTTCGCAATTCTTATAGAGAATATCCAAGCATGTAAATTTCTTCTTTATGTCTCCAATAATGAGCTAGTACAATAAAAATTAAATGCTGTTAATAAAAATTAACAGCGCAGAGCGTATGGGCAGCTCCACAAAACACTTCTACATTGCCCGCTAAAATTGGTTTTCTTCAAACTTACCGAACGTCTACACGGTAGAACTTGCCTTGTATCAATTTGCTCGGTCGTGTCTGCCTAAGCTCTGTGTATATGCGGTTCCAACAAGCTGGCATAATTGTGTCGACTGTCGAGGGGTCTCTCGTCAGTCGATATTCTATTTGACCCCATTCCACTTACCATCAGGTGCAGAGAGATACTATGCTGTTCTCGTGTAAAAATGTTAAATAGTTCAATACATTAAATGTCTACTTGAAATGCTACTCAAATATGAAATTCCTTTGTTAATACAACCCATACTATTCGGCTTAAGAATTTTCTAGAGTGGATTAATAATTTTATTTTATACAGTTCGCCCTCTATAAAATTCTTAATCTGGGCTCCAGCGTCCATAATGTAAATTAATGTCCGCAACAAAGTTTGTTTGTCCAGTCTCTCATATCAAAGCTCCGACGTCGACTGACAGTTGCAAAGAAACTCATAGGACAACGCCGCTCAACATTTTGTACACCTTGTTTTAAAATGAACTGTGAGGGCTATATTTTAAAGTTTATAATGTAAATAGGCACCAGTTCGTCTTAGCCAAATACTTGGAGGATAAAGGGTTTAGTTTATAATAGTTAACTAGGACGATAAACTCTATAGATTATGTTTCGGATAGGTAGAAGTTATATTATTAATTGTAAAGTGGATGATTTGTTCAACATAATCTGGAAATCGCACGTCGAAGACAAAATAGTAAATAGATTACGGTGTATTTATATTTAAGGAGCAATTAATGTTTGAAAATTAAATATGGTGATGCCATAATATTATATTCAATAATACCTACCCCAAAATGCCCTAAATACAATATTTTTTATATATTTAAAAAAAAGTGGATTTTTTTCGCCAAGTATCAGCATTCCGAATTAATCGCAACTAGAAAATCAGACTTTTTTGTGTTGACATGCATGTACATGTACATGTAATTATTAAACTCACATTATTAATAATATTTAATATTTCCAATTCTCCCTGTGTTTCTATTTGATTATTTTATTGACAGCTATAGGCAGATTAGGGTCTCGTGACTTCCTCGCAAAATGCATACCACTGGATCTTGGCTTATAGTAGCAGCAGCAGGTGTAAGGACAGGAAAGTCTCTAAGACTCGAAGCTAATATTGTGTCAAAGGATAATAAACCTAGCTTTGCATTGGCAAAGCCTCGTAATTCTCAGTTCCGAATAGTGTTATTGAAGTGGATGTGTAATCTTCAGGAAGGAGTTCATGGGCAGTCATGATACCGAAAAGTAAGTGGTTTGATTCAGTTCAATAAACTCTACGAATTTTTCTTCTCCCTTTGTTCTTTAACTGCTAGTGCAAATCAATCAACGTCGCGAGGCGATGAAAGTTTGGGAGCCGACGATATCAGCTTACCGAACCGCGCAGAAATCTTTAAAATATAAACTTTTCCAAGTTTGTTCTGCGAGTTCTAAGAAATGGCAATCCCTTAAAGTTGGCACCGTCCTGGCAAAGTTGCCATCAAGTTGCCAGTTGGCGTGGGAGCCGGCATTCTAAATTAGATCTTCGTGAAACTTTCAGTGTACCTTTTGAGTGCAGTTTTAAAAACCCGCCATCTTGTGATTTTGTTTCAGACAATACGAATCGGGTTTCATTGTTGGGTCGATCGGGGCTTAATGGAAATTGGTTTTAAGGCGTTTATAAAGGAAACGTATTTCAAGTCACTGACTGTAGCGAGGATAGAATAGGGCTGTTTTAAGAAGCTCTAAAGGAAGTTGAAAATGGAAACGCAGTTCCATATATCTTTCTTCTTTCCTCGGTATCTCTAAGTAGACTAGTAGTTCTTGGAATTTGGTATAAATTAATGATGAAAACCCCCATTTACAATAAACAATCCAAATCGCTATTTTCGATCTATCTAAAAAACTTACCAATCAGAACAAAGATTTTTTTGACATGTTCACAAATGAGTTATTTTGATTGGTTCATTCTCGAAATCAGATTGAAAATTAAAATTAAGATCGTTTGATAGTTTTCGAAGAGCGAAAGTAAAAATTTGTGGCCTCCCCGACCTTACTTTCTAGTCTCAATCTTAATAATTGAAAAATTGCCTCTAGCAATAAGAATTTCTCTCTAGTCGGTCCTTCATATCTGAGAATCGTGGTCAGCATCAAGGTTGCATCTGGAGCAGATGATCTGCCTCCACCGGTTTCTAATAACTAAGAATAAACTCTGCCAACTTCTTGTGAGATGCTTACCTGTTACTACCCAACATACACCACTTCCATATATTATGTTTGGGGTAATTGCTTCCACTTTCAGCTCTTATTATGTTTACACGAATCTGATATCAAACACCAAGGAAATTAATTTACAGAGTTTAATTGCTTTCCCCTAAAGCAAATTCCGCCTCAGGACAAATGTTATTAGATTTTTTTATTGAATGACGCATCTAGTAATGGTAGACACACAACCACATCATGTCTTTATACCGGAAGAGGTAGGCAGAGGGTTTGCTTTTTGCTATGCGAGCTTATTACCATGTCAAGCACAAAAGACAGGCCTCGGAAGGGGAAAGGATCATCATTGTCATTATCCGCCCGCATAGCGACCACTGTACATTAACACCCGCCATAGTGGTCCACGTGTGTCGCGTTCCGGGATCTACCTGTGTATGTCCAGTTCCAACAGGCCGGCATAATTGTTTTGGCTGTCGAAGGATAATAATCTCTCGTCAGTCGACATTCTATTGGACCCCCCGCTCACATACTATCAGGTGCAGTACAGCAAAGTGACTCCTCACTGAGTTCTGCCCGTATAAAACACAAAAACAAAAATTATTTACTTCTTAGTCCAGAAGCCGTGATCCATAAGTTGCCTTTCGGTTCCCAAGTCGGTCAATTAATACTTATAATGAAATGTGAGTTTTTATGATTTAAAATAGAACACTTAAATTATTGTCAATGTAAATAGCACCTTAAATCAGGTTTGTTTTTCAAATCGGTTTCAACCTCAGTTTACAATAAAACCCTGAAGTTAGAGCGATGAAGGAGAAGTTTAATACTATATTCAATGGCAAACGACCAAATTAAACCGTTTGTTCTATAAACTTGAAGTTTTGCACACAAATTGTCTATAAGACGAAGTGTGCCATAACTTCAGGGCGGCATTACGGGCAAAATGCAACGGACCGCCTTTAGCGGGCTGTAAAATCTTGTTTAATTTGGAAGTTTTTTGTGTATTGGGACCTAAAAGGAAAGTCGCCGGAAGAACTTTATATAGATTATTGATTTTTAAGTCAGGAAGAGCTCCATTCGTCTTATTTTCCCACAGGCCATTGAACATTGAGAAAGTAATTTTAAAAATGCATTTCAATACCAAAATCAAAAATGCATAGTGGGTAAGGTAAGATATCTCGGCTACGTGCTTAGGCACGAAAGATATATACTGCTATAATTAATAATGATGGGCAAGTTGGAGGGGAAGAGACGAGCTGGACGAAGGAAAAAATCGTGGCTCAGAAACATCCGGGAGTGGACCGGTATCACCTCGTCGAACACCTGTTCCGCCTGACCAATGATAAAGAGAAATACAAGAAGCTGACGGCCAATCTTCAACAATGAAGAGGCACTTAAAGAAGAAAGAAGAAGAATGCATATGATTTTGTATTATAAACTCTGGGCTTAAAAGCATCGCTTAAATAGAGACCGGAGGCGAAGGTTACAAAAACCCTTTTATATAATTTACACAACACACCTAGTAAGAAATTACCTGTCGGGTTCCCAAAATAGAATAAAGGTGTGCAGTGTTGCCAGTTACGAACGCAGGAAATCCGAGTGTTAGTGATTTAATACTTATAGTTTTAACTATATGGTAGGTCTATTAGAATAGGTATGCCAGTTTCTCGATTACATGATTTAAGTTCTGATGTATTCCAGCTAGAAGAAAAAGAAAATCCAGTCAGTAATTCTCGAGCATTATAAAATTTCATTTCTAATGTCAAGACTACGAGCACCGTTCATAAATTTGAAATTCAAATGTCTGACGTTGCTTTTTATGAGGAGTCGTGATCGTGGTGTTTACCATTAAGGAATTGATTTCATGGTTTCATTAAAAAAATGATCATTTCGAGCCTGTACTTACTAAACAAAATAAAAAAAAATGCGAGTTGGATTCACCAAGGGGTCCTTAGAAACTAGCTTTTTTTGTTATTATAGTTTATAATTACGATTTTCAGATGTTTTACCTCACATGTGCTGAGAGATATTCGTGCCAATTTTCATGATATTAACTCAACGGGAAGTAATTGATTGGTTATGATTTCCTTATGCATGTAATATATGCAACATAAACGGTCATATCTTTTGATAACGTCGACTTCCATGTTTGATTTTTTCACAACTGATAGAAACCATAGATCTGATTATTTGATATAAGTTTCAATTGGATACCTTTACGCGTTCCTGAGAAAAGGGGATTGACAGACAAACGTATACCAAATTGATTTTACAAGAAATCATTTTGAAATACAAAACCCTAAAACCCAACCAAAAATAAATAACAAATAAAATTTTATTACTTAATATTTCCTCAAATTCCACAAAATCCCATAAAACTGGCAACACCTCGCATCCCCCGCAAGATCAAAAGGTCGCAACCCCGGCAGATATCAATCACGGACAACCCTTTTTGTTTGTAAACTTTAATATATTGCGGAGTAACAACCACTCCGCCATTCCATTTTCAACTTGAAAATGTACGGGTCCATAATTTATTGCGTAACGCCGCGGTTAAGATAGGTTTCTGGGGATGGCTGATTTAGCACGAATTTATGGTAATTATGGACTGAGCTGAATAGAATAATTTAACAGCGTCAAAAAATATTGAGGTATTATGTATTTATATGTATTGACAATTTGGCCGAATATAAGTTAAATTCATTAGGCACCCTTTGAGAAGTTGTTTTTTCGGCTGATTTCATCGATCGAACCTTTGGATCGACAGCGAACAATATTATAAAACAAAGTTCCATTTTCTGTCTGTATGTTATCGATTTTCTCAAAATGTACTGAACGGATTTTTATGAAATTTTGTATGGAGATTGTTTAAGACCCTGGGAAGGTTATATGCTAATTTCTATCACGGAAAAATATATAGCGGGACTTTTATTCCGGAAAACTCCTTCACGCAGGCGAAACCGCGAGCAAAAGCTAGTGAATCACTAAAAATTAAGTATGTATATTTTGACTTCTTTATTCTTGGCTTTGGTCTATAGATTGATTGGTATAATTTATTGAATTCACTCGTCAGTAAATTTTAAGGAATAGAGAGATGTCTAGTAATATCCAAAAATTAAAAACATTATCAAAACTTCTCTGACATCAGTTGTAATGTTAACTGATAAAAGGTCTTTTGAAATAATGGTTCCATCAAGCGGGTGCGGGTATTGTGTTTGACAATTTTTCTTTAACTTATTTATTTCTTTTCCTGCAGTGTAACTATTAGACATAAGACTTAACATCTCATGTCCCAGGATGGCGAGCGCAGTGGAATACCAAACAATACTTTGTGATTCAAAATTTTGGATGGTGTTTCTTCAATTTATGGGCGATCGTATCGTTTATCATCAGGCGAACGGCGAGGTCTTCTCGTTATTCAAAGCAATATTAAAAAACAAAAGGTTCGCCCCCCTGTCATGTCATGGGACGGAAAGTGCATTGCTAAAAGTGGGTATATTTATATATTTACTTTAGTACTTACAAAATGACTGTCTGATTTGTCGTTTTGGTACACGATGTCCCCACGTATGTACCCAAAAAGCTCGTAATATGCCCTGTGTCCCGGCCTGTCACGGGCTCCTTTGTGCGATGTCGCCTCCGGCCCGTAATTTCTCTGCTTACCTAGATTAACTTGATTAAAAAGTGATTCTTAGTTGACTGCCTGAGGTTTTGGGTTTGGATTTTTTCTTCCTTTTTGCTTGATTTCACGATGAAAAAATTTAATCGTCTCTTATGTCGTCTCTATTTTGCCATCGAATTGAATAAGTGATTTTTTTTTATTATAATTAGAAACTGTTCTTTCAACTCAGTGTAATTGCATATATTTTATTTTATAAATTAACTAGGTTCGGTTGGTGACAGACGGTGGTTTGTTGGTGGTAGCATATATTTCATATCCGCCCGGGTAGCGACCGCCGTACACAATGTATTAAAACCCGCCATAGTAGCCCACGTAAGTATGTCGCGGTCCGGAATCAGCCTGTGTATATCCTATTCTAACAGGCCGGCATAATTGTGTCGACTGGCCAGGGGTAATCATTTCTCGTCAGTCGACATTCTATTGGACCCCATGCCATGCTCGTATAAAAAAGGCTATTAAATAATACGTAGCATAAATTGGTTAGTTTTAATGTCCTCTAAGAATAATAATGCTTTACTTCTGCCGTGGCAATAGCACTATCTCAGAAAACCGGCGTATTTTTAAAGTGGCTTCATTGAACCTGACGTTAAGTGAGATGAAGCCAAAAAATGTCGGCAAGAAATAAAAACATCCGTAGACGGTCGGCATAGTCACCAGCCTCAATAATTGAAGAAAGAATAATAATAATATAGACGGTTGAAATTCTAATTGACGCGACATATTTAAAATGAGCACATTTTTCTATGCTTTTTAACCTAGTTAAAAAAAAAACATAAAAAAGGTCGCTGAAGTCAATTGGCTTTTCAGCTGTCGATATAATAATAGTTTGCCTTGAATACAAAGGGTGGCGACATTTTATTTAACAAGAACCAGTCCAGCTAGACCCCATCCATAGACCCAATAATTCCCATCTTCTAGTAATGGTCCCTGCGCTTTGCAAACGCTGTCTTTGACTGCATTTCCTCCATAAGTACAGACAAAGAGAGTACTTGCAAGGTGTATAAACCTCAACTAGAGTAATGTATCTTAAAGGGGCCTCTACATGTTGGATCCATGTCCCCACGCAAGCCTTCCAAAAGGACCGACTTTCATGCCGTGATTTCCCGCAGGAAAGAGACAATAATATAAATGATAATAATTGGTCCTTATGAAGGGTTTCTAGATTATTATAAATCAGCTTACCCATTTGTTCATTTCCCCGTTTATGTAATAAAAAAATCAAAAAATATGGACTGAACACTTCACAGCGTTACTATAAACCAGTTTAATTAACCAAGCCAAGCTGTACGTCAAGCCGTCAAGCTTTGTTGACGTATCCTGAATATGCAAAACAGATGGTATCTGCAACGGACCGCTGGATCAGGGATCAAGAGTGTACGGGCAGGGACGAATTTAGAACTTCGTGTTGGATGGTTTTATAAGGAAGCTCATTTTTGTTCGATTGACAACGTGGTAAATTTTATCCAGAACTTCATGTAATGCAGGCGAAAATAGTTTGAATTTGGAGGCAATTTTTGTCTGATATTTTTGAAGCGATTTTTTTCTGTAGTTTATTAACATTTTTAGGTTACAATAACCTTTTGGAAGAAGAACTATTCGAAAATTCTACCAATAACCACGGTATACCCTATACGTCGTAATTGACAACTAACTAGCAGTAAAAGAAGACGCCGTCGTACGACTCTAATACTCTAAACTTATGAAGAAGCACTAAAAGTAGGGAAGTATCACCCGTCCCCCTCTATCTTTCTGGATCCGGGTCTGTTTACGAGATAAACCCACGAAGCCACTCTCTGATTAAAACATCAGACGAAATCCCTTAATTTCACCTCGTTTTTCTGTTGAAGAATTATCATTTGTTAAAATTGAAAGATTTAATGAAAATAAAATGTTAATGTTTTTTGTGGGATTTGTTGAGATTAAATAAGGTTTTTGTTGTTAAATACATTCTTATGATTGTATTTTTTTTACAATGAATCTACTTCTGACAATTTGATTATTATCGATTTTTTTTATATCTGTGTTTGCCTTGGGTGTGGGGGACAAGGTTCTGCTATTTGATACATAATCCCCCCCCCCCCCCACGTAATCCCCTCCCCCTTAGTATTGTATTTATCATGATCATAAGATATATATTTTGTATACTCGCACGACAAAGTGACCCACTGCACCGGATCATAAGTGGAATGAGGCACAACAAAGTCGTTGCCCACCGGCAAATTACAACAAGCTGGAACTCTAAACAATAAGATATGTTTAAAGACATACCAAATAATTAAAAATGAAAGCCCGTGGCTTTCTTTCTCATCACTACATAGTATAAAACAAAGTCGCTTTCTCTGTCCCTATGTCTCTTTGTATGCATAAATCTTTAAAAGTACGCAACGGATTTTGAATGCGGTTTTTTTAATAGATAGAGTGATTCAAGAGGAAGGTTTATATGTATAATAATAACATCCATTAAATAGTCAGCATTGCACCCGTGCAATGCAAGTGCAGTTATATAACTAAAATAAAGCGTCACGAATTGCTCGGTGGCGTTGTTGTACTGCATGCGCGGTACGATAGCACTCTCAGGTCCTGGGTTCGAATCCAGGGTCGGGCAAAGTGATATTTTGGTTTTTTTTTGCTCAGTATCAGCCCGGAGTCTGGAATTTGTGCCCGATATGACGATAGGCTCGCCCCCTATCATATCATGGGACGGAACACACTTGGCGAAAAGTGAGGGCCCTGGTTGCGCCTCTGCATACCCCTTCGGGGATAAATGCGTGATGTGTGAGTGTGAATTTTATATTAATGTTTTTATAAAATCGGTTTAGCTAAGTGAAGTCACGGTGTATTTATATTTAGGTAACCCCGTTACGGGAGTGTCTCTTCAGTCTTCAATATTTGCATGCACGTGTTCAGAATGCGGGCGCGTGTTTAACTTGACGCAGTGACTTCCATGACCACGAGGAACTCTCAATTGACAGTTTCAGTTGGATTTCATAGAGTTAGTTACTACTTGTTTTGAACTTTTGTTACTTCTCAGCCTTTGTTACCGTTTATTTCAGAACTAAAGTAACGTAACAAAATAATGACACTTCGTATTTTTGAAATCAAAGAGATCTAAGATTATATAGAGCGTACATTGGGAAGATTGTAATACTAAAAATTTGCGCTTATGTGATGGTTACTCAAACTGCCGTGAAATAGCAGAACATCAATGTAAAATACTTCATATTTTCCATATCATGATTTACACGATTTTAATGCGAATATTAGCATATTTTCTGTAAATATATTATTTTTTTATTAATATTATGGACGCTGTGACATCTTGTCATACGGACATTTCAAATAAGACGGCGACTTAATACCAATAACTTTTGGAACAAAAAAAAAAATGTATCTATTATGTCCGCTCCTGTAATTTCATGTGCTCGGTTCTCAGAGCTTGGTTCTATATCGTTGCTGCAGTCTTCTTTAATGTCAAATGTGTTATGCCAATTGCTGTTTGTCGTTGGTGTCCATATAATTCTCTTTGGTTGGTGTCTTTTTGTGCGGTTAACTTCGGGTCGAAAGTTTTTTAAACTCATATTATAATTATCTACTTCTACCTACTCGACATTGGCAAAATCACCGATAAAACGGTGGAGCCATTTTTATTTTAAAAGAAGAAGAACTTTTGGAGCAAACATTTGGCCCTGATATCCAGTCTATAACTAAATATATAGTTTCATTGCTTTACGCAACGGATTTTGATGCGGTTTTTTTTAATAGATAGAGTGATTCAAGAGGAAGGTTTATATGTATAATAATAACATCCATTAAATAGTGGATAAATACTGTTATTTTGTTATGTTATACCCGTGCGAAGCCAGAGCGGGCCGCTATGTTTTTATATACAATGTTCACAGTTTTTCTGTAGTGTATTTAGTATCAGCATTGCACCCGTGCGAAGCCGGAGCGGGTCGCTAGTTAATCTATTACAAACATACTAATAATTTAATATTTTCTCTTTATAAGTTAGATGATACAAGCATGATGACCTCACAAATCATCATACGAGACGCGACATCAATCCGTCGCTCCACATCAGCACTGAGTGAGATATTTAGAAACCTAAATAAGATTAACTCGATCAGTACATTCTAAAGATACAAATAATAATAATAATAATAATAATAATAATATCAGCCCTGTATTATATACTTGCCCACTGCTGATCACGGGCCTCCTCTACTACTAAGAGGGATTAGGCCTTAGTCCACCACGCTGGCCTAGTGCGGATTGGTAGACTTCACACACCTTCGAAATTCCTATAGAGAACTTCTCAGATGTGCAGATTTCCTCACGATGTTTTCCTTCGCCGTTAAAGCTAGTGTTGCCCAAATTCAGTCTTGGTCTTGCAGTCTTGGTCTTGTTCTTGCGTTTTTGCAAGACCAAGACCAAGAACAAGACCGCGTATTTTTAGCAAGACCAAGACCAAGACTGACCGTGCAAGACTTGAGCAAGAACAAGACATAGCCTGCAAGACTCTTGCGTCTTGCAGCTAGGACTTAGCGCTATTTCACTGAGTAGTTAGGTGTAACAGTTCGGTGTATAGGTAGGTACGCTTAGGAATTCTATAAGAAGCAAAAAACTGTATCAAAGAATATGAAAAACTGGACCTATGCGCATTACGACTAATACCATAAACATAGCGAATAAAAAAATATCTATTAAAATCAAACTGAGTGCATGCATAGCTATGTTTTAACCATCGGCACTTTGATAATGCGGCATCAAAGGTTTTGTACTTACTTCTCAAAGAAATTTGCCGCTTTTCGGAAGTACATGGTTATGATACACGCGCCGGCGGCTTCTTTTGAAATCTAAAACAATCGTTGCCGCCACGCCGAAATCATAACATTTGACACTATTTGATTGCCGCCATAGGGCGTAGGTATACTCATGCAAAATAATTTCGAATTTTAAGAGTACCTACAGGTGTTCCAAAGAATAAATAAGTTTCAGAGTGCTTAGAATGAAAATGAATACATTATACTGATCACGCAAGTAGTATTATGATTGGGATAAAATGGTAAGGATAGCCCGACTAGAAATTTAAAAGTGCGACCAATGGGGCCCTTCTTGGGCTTCCCTCTTGGGGCCCACTTTGGGATGTCACGCAAAGCCCTCTTGGGCCCCCATTGGGAAATCCCAAATGGGCCCCCATTGGGAAATCCCAAATGGGGCCCAATTAGAAATCCCCATCAGATCCCAATCTAAATTTATAAAAAATCTAAAATTTCAAAAAAATCAAAAATAATTTTGAATTACGGACTCTGATGGTACTATAACTTTATATTTCGATTAGAAAGTGAACTATTGGTTGAATGCATCCTTGTCGTCAGTTGGGCTCGAACTCGGGTCCTCTTGATCATCAGTCGTTCACGTTACCACTGGTCCAAGCGGGAATATTACATTCGTCGCTTTATTTGATGTACATCCAATCAACTAGATGATATTACTAATATTGCGGTTAAATGTTTAATATTTGTTTCTGTTTTTTCGTTTATCTTAGTTAGATTTATTCAAGCGGAACTATTAGCAATAATTTACTATTTCAACGTTGGGATTTCCCACTTAAATCCCACTCAAGCCCCAATTAGGAAATGTTAACAATAATTTTTCATTTTTACTTTGGGATTTCCCACTTTGGCCCCACTCGGGTCCCAATTGGGAAATATTAATAATAATTTTTCATTTTTACTTTGGGATACAATGATAAATCGTAAAACTCTTTTATTAAATTTCTTATAAGTTGAAGGTTCAATCTCTTTTTAGACAGATAAGTATTGTTCTTTAAAATACAGTCAAGTTATTGTAATTAATTTGTTTTTTTACATGTTTTAGCAAATGTAAGCTTATAAATCATAAATGTTTATTAAGAAACAGTTACTTCCATGGAAAACGACATATAGGTCAGTTGATTTTTCGAATTTCTTATCAAATCTTCAGTTATTTATTAATCTGCTTGATCTTTACTATGGCTATGTTAATTCAAGCTCACAATGTTCCAATTCTAATACGTTTTTCTAAGATTTAAAGTAAACTTTAATAAATAGTAATAGACTAATAGGTAATTGCAAGACTTGCAAGACTCTTGCTGCAAGACCAAGACCAAGACCAAGACTGGGAGCGCAAGACCAAGACCAAGACCAAGATCAGGTGTATTGGCGCAAGACCAAGACCAAGACTGGCTAAGTCTCGTCTTGTTCTTGCATTTGGGCAACACTAGTTAAAGCGAACGATAAATTCACAAATACTACAAATTACTTAAAAACTTTTAAATCGATAATCACAGTCCATATTTACAACTAAATAGAGAAATGGGACACACACTCCAACCTTTAAAATACATTTTTACATTAACCGCAAACTAGGGCACGGTACGCTCCCATTCTGCCAGTGCCAGGGTTAAGTACAAAGCGACCCAGTCGTTTAAAGTCGTAATAACTCTAGGGCCCTCGGCTCCTTTGTTTACCAAGGTTAAGTTCATGGTTGCGTTATTACTTTTAGTTGGGGTTTGGAAGTATGTAATTTATTGAGGCACTGAGCTGATGTCTTGGGTTGGATGCTCGGATCGGGTAATGTGATTTTCACTTGGTATTGTGCCGGAGTCCGGAATTTGTGACAGATATGTCAATGTGATAGGGGGCGATAGTTTCGTCACCTATGATATTATGGGACAGAACTCATTGCGAAAAGTAGGTGCTATGGTTGCACTCTGCCCATACTTTCAGGAATGAAAACGTGATATGTTTGTTTCTTTTTATAATAGTTGGAAATGAGGGTGTGATTATCATCTTTTTTAACCTTCTGAAAAAAAAGTTTCTATATATTATATTATGTAAGTTAAGAATATTAAGATTAACGAAGTATAATTTCTAGATTATTTTTTTTATTTTAAAGGGATAATAGGTGTACGTGACCTGGATAACACAATTTGACCCAAATGTCCAGGGTTATTGACTGCCTACTTCGGTGTTAGCAATTTATCAATTTAATATTCTAGTACGTCATAATAACTCTGCATCTATTGCAGATGCAGTCTAAATATAGCGTTGACTATACACGGTTCTTCTCAATGCTCCTAGATTTGAGGTCGCTCTCACACCCGTCTGCAACTCCAGCCAGGATCGGCAGTGGCACGCATTTTATGACATCGAGTGGCGAAGCTCGACGGACACTAATCAGTCTTACGTCATTCGAACGAAATTAATCCAATAGAAGGATAGAAATATTAATAGTCCATTCTAGATACCTCCACTGTAGATTTGGCAAATCATACGTTGTGGAAACGATTTGGAATTAACGTGCGCACTTCTATACGCTTTAAGGTCCTAATTTACTATTCCGGGCAAAGTGATATTAGGATTTTTGTTCAACCTCGTATATGGAATTTCTACCCGATAGCTGTAGGTCCATGCCCAATCACAGGACAGCATTATAATACAGGGCTGATAATATAGTAGTATTAAATTTTTGCGATGTCCTACGAGATATCTAGCCTACGCGGCATCCAGCACCGAGAAAATCTAGTTGAATAAAATTAAAAAATTTGCATGTTAATTATTCATGGTTTTGGAAGATTTACACAAGTAGATTATACCGATATTGCTGGGTTTCCTTTATCCTAGAAATGTTCCAGTGAACTTCAAGCTGACAGAGCGGTGATAAAAGTTAGCTATAAAGGACTTCGAAGCCTCCCTTACAGATGAATTATATTCATAATTAATAACCGAAGTCTGGCTCATGCAAACTCTCTAACGAGGTCGCTTTGTTCGAAGTTTTAATTTGCTAACAAAAACTTATTTATGAAGAGGCTTTGATAATTAACTACGTGTTGCGAAGGCGTTTGACAACTTGATGAAAAGGTTTTTTATTTCTTTTTTAATTTATCATTGATACAATGCAGTCTAAATATAATGTATGCCAAAAAAAATGTCTTCAAAATTATGTCTGCTTGTCGCAAACATTTACCAAAATATGCTACCTACTAATCGGATTTTATTTATTGTATATTTTTCAGATTAAGTACCTATTTTATAAGTTTTACGTAAATATTTGATTATTAAATGTAGATAGTAAGTACCAGTGGCGAAGCGTCCATACAACCCGATTCCTACAGGCTTCCCTTTTAGGTTTATTTTAGTTTGTCTTTTCTGTAAAATTATCATTTTTTTGTTAACTCAGACAATTTTTTTTCGTCACGGGTTACCTTTTGAAGAGTTTCACCCTTCGCCACTGGTAAGTACTCTTTTTATTACCATTTCTTTGGGAGCGCAGATTGGAGTGTGACTTTTATATTTTTTCTTTTATATGTACATATATTTATGTGACGAGCAGTAGGAGTTACTTAAAAGTTTCGAAACAGCCTCTTATTTCATCTCAGCGTCATTTGGTAATATAAAATAGGGTTTTACCTTCAAATATAACGTTTGTTGGGTCCGGAGACTCATTCGGGATCAGGCAAACATAATTCGAGTTTAGCATCTTCCGTTTCCGCGTCACATCTCAACGTAGGGACATCCTGTTACACCTACTCTTGACAGCTTGGTGACGTATTTCCGGTTTCCGTTCACCAGGTGGCAGCGGCACGCTTTCTTGCTCATTGCGGCCTCAACAAACTTAAAACTTTCATACTGACCTTGTAGAAGTAACACAGGGGCGCGAGTGCCTCCCCGGCGGCCTTTAGACCTACACCACACTTTAAAACCACTGATATTTTCTTTGAACCCAACTAAAAGTGTTAAAAGAATGTTATTCTCAATTTGTCGGAGATGATTCCGTAATAGCTCGTCTGTTCATAATTGTATTCAATAATATGCCAATATGTGGATAATGGTGTGGATTATATAGAAAAGATAGAAAGAAAGAAAAGGAGTTTTATTATTGGCACAAAATTCAGTTTTAAAAAATAAAGTTTTTTTAAAAAAAAAAACAATTAATGTGCCAACAATCATTCAGCTTAATAGTGCTGCAATACAGCTGCAGCGCTGGTTTTCAATGAGAAGCCCAAGTGTCGCACGGATGTCCATTCGGTATACAAACTGGAAGTATAAACAAACAAACAATATATTTGTATATGAAATTAAAATAACTTTTTTATATTCCTTCCTTAACATGTAACCGTTTATTGTCCGTAAAAAAAACTTATTAGTAACTAGTAACAGCAGGCAGCGTTCATCATCATCATCATTTTATGATGAAAGAATTGAGAGCAGTAAGTTGTATTACTAGCATTTTTAAATTAAAACAACTTAACTAGGTTACGTTGCTGTTTTGAACCGAAAAGTTTTCATATCTCCTGAGCAGCGAAATGTTTTGTCAAGGTTCATGCTTAATGATGCCATTGTCTAGGATTACTTCAAGGCTTAAGCTAGAATACTGAATTAAATCGCAATATAACCGAAAAACAGATATTTTATTAAATAAGGTCTAGTTTCCAGAAGATTGTTTCTTATGGATGTTTTGTTTAAATAATAGAAATAATTCCATCGCAGTTCGTATTGGATGGATACTTTTTTTGCCTTGTTTACTGAGGCTTTGATAAAATGAAAATACGTGCATCAAATCCGTTCAGCCGTTTTTATATCACGTACAAACAAATTATCAGTTTTTTTCTTCATCATGTACAAATAAGTCAATATACTGTATAGGCATTTGTGTGTGCCTATCTACTTTTTTTCTTATATTAATAAGATTAATTTACTACTTCACACTAATTTACTACTTCACACATATTTAAAATCAGCACTTTTTTCTTTATTGTTATAACAATCGATATATATGTACTACGTACTAGATCTAGCGTTCCGTACACTCATTGTGTTCGACTCAACTGTACTGCAATCCGTACACCTGACTTTAGTATGATTTTAACACTGACAGCGTGTAGTTACGTACTGAGCAACGCTCATAATATAAAAACTCGAGTCTAAGTGGGTGCGAATAAAAAATTTCAGTCAAATAAGTAAAATTACCTATTTGTTGTTCAAGAGAATAAATAGGTTATAACAATGAAATTTTGGTTGCCATTTTAGTTCAGATTTTGAACAATTAATTTATATGGACGTTCGTGTCTATAGAATATACGTCAATGGTTATAAACTAGTTAAAATTTTCTAAAAAAAATGTTGCTTAAGTCAAATACCCTTATACCCTTTCAACCGTCGATATGTTTTTTATTTCAAAGTACCTTCGTCGCCAACAAATCTAACTTCTAAATGTGTTTTTATAAACTTTGTACTGATTCACCCGCGAAAGACAAAGGATTGATGCATTCGAAATGTGGTGCTGGAGACGAATGTTAAGAGTTCCTTGGACTGCGAAACGCACCAGTGCATCTTAAGCCAGCTTCAAATAACAACTCGCTTGTCCACCATATGCCGACAACGCAGACTCTCATAATTTGACCACACAGTGCGCAGAGGCGATGACAATTGAGAAAATCTGATTACGGTGGGGAACATCGAAGGCAGAAGATTGCGCGGTTGTATATCAACGAGAGGATCGATCAAGGACAGGTCTCATCGTCCTTTTTAGAGCGCGTCTCTTAAGAGGACGAGAGACACGCGCTAGACAGAAACCGGTGGAGACAGATCATCCACTCCAGATGCAACCTTGATGCTGAGCAAGATGCTCAGATACGAGGGACCGACTAGAGAGAGAAAGACTGATTGATATCTTTTTTTTTTACAGATCGCGAATGCCCTGAGCTGGAGCAGCCAGAAATCGGCCAGGTCACGCTAACCGGCCGACTGTTTGGAGACAAGTGCGTATTTTTAAAAATCAAATACTTCATATTAAAGTAATAAGAGATATGATTACTGGTGGTAGGTCTCTCATATGCGACAGTCCGCCTGGGCAGGTACCACCGCTATGTCTATTTCTGCCGCTTAGCAGCAGTGTGTAGTCACTTGTGTTCCGGTTTGAAGAACATTGTAGCCAGTGAATTACTGGACATATTAAGACTTAACATCTCATGTCTCAGAATGGCGAGCGCAGTGGAATACGAAACAATACTTTTTAATTCAAGGTGTTGGATGGTGTTTCTACTGTTTATGGGCTGGCGTATCGCTTACCATCAGGCGACGGGAAGCTCGTCTTATCATTCAAAGCAATAATAAAAAATGAGTATATAATCTAAATCATTTTTCCATTTTACGAGACAAAGCGATGACTTATAAAAGATTTCTCAAAGATCAGAAGCCTAAAAATAAATGTTCTAGTGATCTGTAAAAGACTTATCACTTAATCTATTGATTTTACATGTATAAATGTTTGGACAGTCATCAAATGTGGCTGAACATATTAAAATATTCAAATAGCTTTTAAACTTTTGCGTCTATCTTTAGAATTGTTTTTCTTCACGAAAATCCACATTATAGAGTTTCCTTTTTTTAAGATAAAAAAAATACAATTAAACTTAATACGTAGAAGCGTTTTCAATTTTTAAATAGGTTAATTTACTTTATAGGCTGACTGTACATTTTGTTTTAAAATTAGTTTATTAAATAAGGCGAATAATTTAATAAGCATTAATTAAATTTGAACGCTACGAAGGCGAAACTTGATTAAAAACTATATTTATAATTAAACAGCTTGCGTGTATTGTAGTATACTCTAGTTTTACGAAATAAATTTAAATTTGAATTCGTATAAAGCTGAAAGTAGGATTCGGGCCGGTGCATATACGGCTGAGCGCTGGGCAGAGAATTTTTTACTGTCAAACTATTATCGACATTGTGTTCATTGAAATAATATTCAAAATCAATGAACATAACAATAAATTCTTTAATCTTCAGTAATTTATAATCCAAAGAAGAAAATGTCATGTTTGATATTAAAAAATTCTTTGCTCTGCGCTCTGCCATACAAAAGAAAAGCAATGCACCTAATTTTAAATTAACATTTCCTGTTCCTAACAGTAACGTAATTCTATTTAATATTACCCAGGGCCCTGTACTCCTGTCCCCACGGGTACCACGTCGTGGGACTTCAGAGTCGCAGCTGCCAGGCGGACGGAAAGTGGGCTGGACAGCCACCTGCATGCAAGGAGAACAGTAAGTAGCCTGGAAGGTGTGTAGGTGATGTAGGGCGCTTCTAACAGGTTCTCTGGAAATCTGTAGGGGAAGCCTTTAAAGATTTCTCATGATTTCACGAATGATAGACATCGAAATAATCATTTCGGATTTTATCGCGGTTTTTAAATAATATTCTTCCGGCGTTTTTAAGACTTTGCAGCCTTTATGTTCACGCGGCGGACTTAGGTGTTGGTCGCCCGAATAGTGCACATTGTCTACCTAATTATCAAATCTGTAATAATAAGGGCTCCCGACCTTTCCAAGAATATGCAGCCTTCATGGTAAAGCGGCGGCCTTAAGTGTTCGTCCGAGAAGTCCACATTACAATCTATACCTAATTATCAAATCTATAATAATAAGGACATTGCAGTCTTTTAGACTGGTGCAGAGCATACTCCCTAAAAACAACTCAAGATACGATCCTCTTTACACAAAATTATAATGTTCTATATGAATTCCATTGTCTTCTTCCAGTCTACTGCCTCCATCCACCGACGATCGAGCACGCGCGCCACTCCGCCCTCCCAGAGCAAGCGACCTTCGACCTTGACGCCACTGTCCAGTACAACTGCCACACCGGATACGTCACCAACGGCTTCCCCAGGGCCAAGTGCCTTGCCATCGACGGGCAGGCGTCGTGGTACGGCCCGGACATTAGCTGTGAACGTAAGTATAATATACAGACCATCGATATAATATGTACTACGTACTAGATTTGGCGTTACGAACATTCACTGTGTTAAAATGATTTGAACTGATATCCATTCAAACTAACTTTAGTATGGTCAATATTGACAGCTTGTGGTTGTGTACGGAGTGGCGCTCATGATATAAAAACTCGAGTCTAAATGTAAACCTGGATTTGAATAAAACGTATTAGTCAAATAAGTAAAATTATTTGTTGTTCAAGTGAATAGATAGATTATAACTGTGACGTATTGGTTGCCATTTTGGATCAGATTTTGGACATATAGTTTATATGGACGTTCGTGTTTATAGAATATACGTCACTGACACAGACAAAATTTGATATTAATGAACCCAAGATAATAACTTTGTTCAGATCTCTTGTACATTACAAAAGTGCAGTTCCGGAATACTGAAAACTCCTTTATGTACAATTAGTGTCTGGACTTGATGGTATGTGAAGTGTTTAAGACAATAAAGGAAATTTATTAAAGCCATCTACTGTTTATGTACTGGCGGACCCAGGAATGAGTTACTGCAGCAGATTGTTCAAATGTACACTATTTGGTGTAGGTGCAGGAGGTGGTTCCTCTCGGAATAAAATAAAAAAATACCTTGTAAGCCCTTCTTCAAAATTTCTCACATTTCCATCTTTGTATATTTATTGCGAAACAGTGGTTAAAGTCCACGAACACCTTATTAGAAAAGAGACCTCTAAGTGATCCAAGATTACGATGGAGGCATCTAAGACTCCGTCTATACGAAGGAGTAGCACAACGCTTTTACAGACAAGGATTTATCTAATCGCAATGATATTCATGATACCTGAGTATTAATAAATTAGAATTAGGTTTAGATAAGCGTTTAACGATTTCTTAGTTAATTTAAAACCCCAGATTGTAGCCAAATAAATTTAATTATACCATCTATTGGGAAATATCTACCTACACTTACAAATACTACATACATCTACTTCTTTACAATAGTTAATTTACTTATTGTCACATTTCCTCACCAGCCCGGTCTTGCGGCGAGCCGGGCGACGTGCCCCACGGGTGGGTGACGGCCGACTGCCACACGTTCGGCTGCCGAGCGGTGGTCCAGTGCGGCCAAGGGTTCGAGCTGGTGGGCAAGGCCGAACGGTACTGCCAAGCCGACGGGGCTTGGGCGCCCAAAGAACTGCCGACTTGTGTCCGTAAGTGATTGCTGTTGTTCGGTGTGGGCGGGTGTGAGTCCGTTTGGTGATTTTGAAGAATTACAAATTGAGTTTTGAGAAATTGTTTGTGGATATCTATTTAAGATAAGAGATTTCGTAGAAAGGCAGTCTGTGACAAATGGAACAAATATTACTAACTGAGGTTTGAGGGTGGATTTGTTGAATTCCTATTGATTAACACTTAACATTGTTTAGTAAAATCAATTAGTTTTGTTGTTTTTGCTTCCTATTATTCTGTTTCTTTTGCTAGCTAATTTGCTAATGTATAAATCATATTTTTGGAATATATTACCTACAAGAGTAATCTGCCTTTCGAAGTTACATCGAAATAAGGGCTGCAATTTTATAAATTAGCCTGGAGTAATAAATAAATTTTGTAATGTTCGAAGAACCTCAGTAAACTATAAACATTTGAACAGCCAAAGGGACTCACAGCCAATTTTAAACAATTTTTACATTTTTCAAAATAAAAATTTGTAACGCGTCCTGGCATTGCTTCGTGACAATGTAGTTGCCGAATCCTCAATGTCCTATGGTTTGGAATGTGCATGGTTACCGGTTATTGTCAATGGTTTTATATTTTAACGGTTAGATAGCATGGCGCTTGTTTATCATGGCTAACATCAGCAATATCATTGTCATGATGCAATTTGTAGTGTCGCCCGACTTCGCTCGGGGAAGTATTATCGGGACCAGAGCCCCGAATGTAATGGTGGTGGATGATAGTTAACGGGATTTGTAAATAACTTAGCTTTAATCTAAAATGTACAGATATACTTTATAGCGGATAATGTAAGAAATGAATAGAAAGAGAGTCATCAAAAAATAGACACTCAATATTCTGGTTATTGTACAAAATAATATTCTCTACTCTCCGAATGAAATAAAAATGAATTTTGGCGCCGCGCCATTCTCACAAGTCCGACATTAGCCTTAATGTGTTGTTTAAAACGATATTTTTCTTTCTTTTCACCGCTGCTTTAGAAGGAGATAACGGGAGAGTTTGAATCGTTACGTCTGTAGTTCAATGTTACAATAATGTATTCAAAAACTAATCAATTAGATACGAATTTCTATGGCCATGATAAAATGACTAGCTGGTACGTAGATTTAGTTGCTTTATTCTATGTATTATTGTAGTGAAATAAACTTGGGAATTAAATGTTTGTTTTATTTGCATGTTGCATGGTATTGAGAGGTCATGTATGAGTGGTTAGGTAAACTGTGGTGTCGCCACGTAGTGGTGACTCAGGTGCAGTGTGCCCCGCCCGAGGCGCCGCGGCATGGCAAGGCGGTGTACACGTCCTGCGCGTACAACTCCGTCGTCTCGTACGAGTGCAAGTACGGATATCGGCTTGTGGGGGACGCGACGCGGCGCTGCGGCGCTGACAAGAAGTGGTCCGGCACGCAGCCAATGTGCAAAGGTTCGTGGCATTTCTACTTTATTCTAGCATACAAAGATACATAATCTGAAGATGGTCTTAAAATTCACTGTCACTGAAGATGTGACTCAACTTCTGAATACACCAGGAAGACACAATTCAAATCAGTTTCCTTCAAAGATAACATAATGCACATATCTTCTCCGGCTTTTTCTGAAAGAGGCACAAGTCGTGAGCACACTTATGTTAGGTCGGTTGTTGGTTGTTCATCCAACACGCCGATTTTGAACATTACTATTTCCTTACTTGATGCTCGTTTTCTATTTGCTTACATGTACCATGCGGCTACTATACACTCTCGTCCAATTTGTACATATTCAAGCTGCCCCCCACCACTGTTCCTCTGTGCTCATGACTTGCTCACACCCAACAGTCACACAAAATTCAGACATCACACTAAAATATCTATAGACTTCGTAACTTCGGTAATAATTACGAGAACTAATATTAGAAGACCACATTTGTTATGTACACTTTTTAAATTTCATAAGACACTATGCAAACGGTATTTTTTTGCCAACACTCGACGCACGTCGTAAAGCGTCATTTTATTTTTTTATTTTATTTTAATAAAATTAAGACGCAAAACAGATAATGTGTATAATGCAATAACTTTTCTATGCCCATACAATGTTTTTAATTTGTAAGTGGATTAAAACTGATTAACCACCATTTTCAAAAAATTATCCCAGTCGCTTATTTCGATCTATCGTGAAAAGCAATTTGTTTGACCAATCAGAGCAATTTGTTTTGACACGCTTACAAATGACTTATTTTGATTGGTTCATTCTTAAAAAAGGATTGAAGATAGAGATTGGGATCGTTTCTTGAAAACGGCGGATAATAGTATCGTAAGAATATTGAAAAGTTATTTTGAAGTGTTAGGCCTCTTGTATGAGAAGGTCCGTATGGATAAATACAGTTGTGTTTTATACATTTTACCGATAGACTAAATTAGTATCATGATTATTTTTGGGGCCGTTCAAGTAATATGTAACGCATTTTTGACCCCTCACCCCCACCATGTAACGCGCCGTAACGTTTTCCTGTACGCCCCCTTCAAAAAATTATGTAACTCAAAATATATTTTTTTTCGTAAAGTACCGGAAAATCGCTAAAATACCTTCGTTATTGTTTTAAAATAAAAAATCCAATGTTACATTACGCGTTGTACGAACCCCCCTCCCGCGCCTAAAAATTTCGTCGTATTAAATTTTAAAGGCCGAAATATCCATGCATATTAATTATTTTTACGTTTTTCTTTCAACTACGAGAACTAATCACTAACTAGACGTAAATTTAAATTCTTTACTTGTCAATACTTGTTTAGTTACCCAGATTAAAGGTGAAACAAAATGTATGAAAAATGGACCTTAAGCTATAACCTTAATGCATCTACCTTACTAATCTCTTCACCACCTTTAGGTTGACTGTAAGAGAATGTCTTTGGCATTAAGTCCGCCGATATACATATACAGATGACTTATAGACTTGTTTTAGCGTTAAGGGATGTTTAAGAATTGCTTAAATAGCTGTCAAAAACATCACACCAGTTCCTAGTTTAAATCTTATAAAGAAGCAAGATGGCGGGTTTTGATTTACAGCTAATAAAGTATTCGAGTTTTAACTAAGCATAGCTTTGCGAAATTTTATAAGTAGGACTGATAGTGTATACACGGTGCAAAAATAATCAATAAACAATGCCATGTAATTTAGAGGATTTGGTGATTTTAATAGATACAATTCTTGAACTGACCATCAAGCGAGCTATGTCCTCAGTTTGTCATTTAATTGCACAAGTCTATTCAGACCTCAAATTTAAATCAACAGCTACAAAATTACAATAATGATAACAAACAAATAATAATTTATGTTTTTGTAGCCTGATTGTGAAAATGAAATACTCATGCCATGTTAAAAATATGAAACTAATTTCTTATATTTACAACGTTAACTATAAAACGATAAAGTAGAAATGGCGTCCTCAAAAAAGATTTTTAATCTTTACAATCAGGCCTATAACTATATTACTGCCGAGGAACTTTATTCGTCACATCAAATTATCAGTAACCTAAACGAAGTAAACTGTTTAAAAATGTGGTAAACTGCAAGGGCAAAAGAAGATGCATACAAATATCGCATAACGGATTGATTGTGTAAGTAAGAATGTTAATTGGTAAAGCATTCAATTCTCCTGAACTAAATCCTTAACTCCATCCAGAGATCAACTGCGGGCATCCTGGACAGTTATGGAATGGATGGTTGGAGAACATCTCTTCTGGAACTGGGCTGGGCGCGTCCATTATCTTCCGGTGCCAGGATGGCATGAAGATGGAAGGCAACGGGTCCGCCATTTGCCAGAGCGATGGTACTTGGAGTCATCCGCTGCCGCAGTGCTTGGGTAAGACATTTCATGAACTTTGGACTATGAACTAGAGTATACAGAACTGAATTTCAAAGAGATAAAAGGAAATTTGGGATTAATAGTGAGAGTCATGTATTGCTTTTTGTGAGAAGAAAAGACGAAACATGATTTTATTTTATTTAGAAAGCCAGCCATTTGTATAGCAAATTGTATAGCAATTGTTCAACACGTGACTGCATTGACTGAACTATTGACCAAATTTTCCAGCGCCATGCGTGGTGCCCCACGTGTCTCAGGGGAAGGTGGTACTGGTGGAGAACAAGACAGACAACGCGACACACGAGCCCAACACGCAGATCGTGGGCAGCTCCTCAATGGTGCAGCATGGTGAGACCATCAGACATTCCTACATCTTTGAAATAGCAGTTATACCCATAATTCTATAATACGTGACAAGAAATGAGCGGGTCCGTTTTATTTTTAAAAAAATCTTTAACTATTTCTCGCCAAAGTAACCATAATACTTGATAGTAAAAAGATGTTAGCAGAAGTCTAAACTCTTAGTGCATCCACAATTTCTCGTGATTATAAATATATATTGGGAAGAGAACCCATAGGGGAGTGCCTATTAGCGCCACCATTTTGGACGCTAATTCAATCCTCAAGTAAATCAGGTCTTATGAAATTCAATAAAAGTTCTCTGTCAAGCAATATACATGGATTTATGTGGGGAGTTCTTAGAGCCCTAGAAGAATATAACATATTATCATGTTTCCAGGCGAAGTGATAATGGTTGACTGTGAGAAGAACTACGAGTTCCCGTCGAACAACGCGGCGGTGACCTGCAACAATGGCACCTGGACACAGATACCGCGCTGCCAGCCCGCCAGGTCTGATGCTCTTTACAAAGCTTCTGGTAGTCAGGTCTTGGAGAGCTATCCTATCTCGCAAGGTCTGATGGATTATAGAGGTTTTGAAAAAACTTTTGACTTTGAAATCGAGGATGCTAATTATTATACTAAGCTATAATATTTTGAGAAGGTTGCTGTAGACCACATACAGGGAACATGAAAATATATTTTAATCAAATATTTACCTACTTCTATGATCTCTACTGTACTTAGCGTAACCAGTAAATTTGGACAAAATATTAAGTGAAAAGAAGGTGCCTTCTTGTTACACTATTTTATTTAACTTTTCATTGAATGTATAGATCGTTGTGAAGGAAATAGGTATTTTCTACGCGCTACATTTATACAACGTTCTAACGCGTTACGCTGTTAACTTGTTACCCAGAAATACTACAAACTCTGAACTTACTAGTTTGTAAGTTCTATGCGCCTAAGTCATCAAAAACTGATAATACCAATGTCTTTCCCATTACCAGGTGTAAGAAGATGCCCAAATTCCCTCGCAGCGGGATGGTGATAGCTCCCAAAACTGAACACGGTATGAAGGCCAGGTTTAGGTGTAAGGATGGGTACGAGTTGAAGGGAAATCCCATCGTGGTCTGCTCTTTTGGGAATTGGAGTGGGGAGACTCCGAAATGCGAGGAAGGTATGTTTGGCAAATGTAACCTTTATTTATTTGTATTATTACACTAACATATAAAATAACTATATAATAATATCTTCAACTGGTGCTTACATAGTTTGTGACAGATCTACACAACATAATTAACCTTGAAACTATTTTCATTCTTTGGAATACCTATTTCGAGACATCTATTTCGGAGTTAGCAAAAAATACTAACAAGGAATAAAATACCTATCTATTTCCAATTAGCAAGAAATTCTGACAATTGTCATTGCTTTAATATTAAATATTAACAAAGATAGTTATTATCTTTCGTAGAATATAACAGCTTGAAACAAATTTTATACGAATTAAAAGTAGTTATATCGACTCATTATCATTCCTTCCAAAGTGATTTTGTTTAAAGAAATGAATTATAAAATTAATTGATGCGTACAACTATCCGTAAACTGTCAACAAATCCACGACTAATGCCTGCCACAAAATAATGGCAACAAAATCTCTACTCCGAACATTGTTATTTAGCGGCAATCGGATCGGAATCTGGAATTTTACCCCGATATAGGCTCACCACCTATTACATCGTAGGATGGAGCACATGGCGAAAAGTAGGCGCCCGAGTCAGCATATCCTTTTGAGGATATATGGTGATGTTTGTTTGATATAGACAAAGCAATACTGCTCAATTTAGACAAAACGCATACAATAAAAGTGCTTTTGAGAAATGTAATAAATACATAACTTTAAATATTTTATTCTTTTCCAGTGTACTGTCCATTCCCGGGATACATAGAAAATGGAAAAGTTCTGCTAGTCGGTAACATGGGGCTATACGATTATCGACCTTACGTCAAGAAAGTATGTTTGAAAATATTTATTTATATATTCTTCTAAAAGGAGTTTTATTGTACGATGTTTATTTATTACAGGTAGTAAATAACAAACAAATAATGTACGAATGTGAGAAAGGCTATGTATTATCTGAAGGTCCTCCTGGAGCGACCTGCGTGGGAGGTCACTGGAGCCCACGGGAGTTGCCCAAGTAAGTCAGTAATTTTAATACACCACGCCAATGTCTTTGTGCCGGTAATTATTTGTCGAAATTACTTACACATTGTAAAAAAAATAAGGTAGACGCATTTCAGTTTAAGCTAATTTTCAAGTCATAAAAGTATCGTAAATTAAATTAAAAATCACAAAATGTTCCATTTGTTTAACAAGTCGTTAATAAAGATCGTTTTAGTAAACTATTTTTAACTTCCATTTCATGTAACAATTCCAAAGATGCACACTTTACCAACACCCGCGTATCCGTTGGAGCCGAAGACGCCGCTCCATCGACACTGAGCTCAGACACCGAAGATCAGCCTACCTTCGTCAGTACTACAACTCTCTCCGCCGCCAAACCAATCCCACACAACAGTACATCGACGAACTATATGATAAATACAACCATGGCACGCAAAAACCGACCTTACGACACGCGAATTTTAAGATCATGAAGAAGTTCGATGATTTTGAAGAGGATATTGTGCCTGGTACAGTAGATGATAATGATGAAAACTTTCCCACAGCCGTTTACACTGTTTATAACGTTCATGGAGAACCTATTGGTCATAGACTTTATTCCTATCAACCTGTTTATGAACCGGAAGACGATGATATAATAGAACATGACGATGAAATCGATTACCAAGATTCAGATAGTTACGACCTTCCGCATGCAACAATACTAAAAGGGGGAGTATTTGCCGATAAACTGGACGATAGCATCGAAAATATCGATAAACTAAAGCACGAGTACTTCGAGAGATATATCGATAAACGGAGAAAAAGATTTTTGAACAAGAACAGTGATGTGAAAAAAGATTTGGATGATGAATTAGATAGCATGGAATCGACTGTCGAGACAGTCACGGCGATAGCTAAACGACGCAAGAGGTATGTGAATGAAGAAGAACATTACAGAGAATTCACTAAACCTATTAATGATCTGGAAGTTACAAATGATATAAGCACAGAATTACTAAAAGTTATACCGCTAAAGAGGAATCAAACTGAATCGAGCAAAGAAGTAGCAGTCATCCCTCTGCAGCATAATAAGACGAACTCTACTGAAGTGGATAATATTCTAGATAAAAGAGATAAGAGAACAAGCAGGAAAACAGATAGACTGAATCAAACAACTGCTACTGTACCAAAAACGTAAGTAGAATTCTTATTATAACTGGTACTGGCGCCTTGCTACAGCAGAACAAATATTTTAGAAATGTCGTTTGTTACCAAACTTTATTTATTGCTTGCCGTTTCAGCACAGGTTTTGTTTCATCGTTAATATTTATATTATTATCATAGGTCTGTTAAAGACCTAGGTCCTAGTCACAAAAACTTAGGAAACTGTTTAAATCTCATATCATCTTTAATCAAACCAGATTACTCATAAGCTACTTTAACTCCTACGATTTAGAACAAAATTTTACCATATAGGGGCAGAGAAGGAAAAGGTGGCCGTACCCGCCACCCTCCACCAGATCCATCGAGCGAGGAGCAAGCACAAAGCTCCGACATAAAAGAAACAATCGACAACTCCAATAAAACTGGCAACTCTACTGAGAAGGGACGGAGGGGCCGACCCAAGAGTCCTTGTGAGCCGATAGCTAGCGATCCTTATGTCAACATCGAAGTTGTGAAGTACGGTCGGGATCCTAATAATACTTTCAGCTCAGGTACGCGCCTTTTAAAACAATAAATACTTACGCAATTAAATAGTAGGAAAGAACGGCAGACATAATTATTTTACTGATAAAAGTTCTTGGTAGCTCTTTAATGACTTCATTTATGTATATTCCCGCTAGCACGCCTCTTCAGTCTGGGTTTGAAATATATGTTTTTTCGCTAAGTTAAAGTTACCAACAGCTTCAATGTAAATAAGTTGTATATTTGTATAATGTAGGTAGATATTGTAACTTTGACTTTGCGGATGAACAACACCTCAGTCCCCCCCGTGACCATGAAGGCTACAAAGTCTTCGAAACGTCGGGAGAAAACCAAAATATTAAAACCTCGATAAAATCCGAAAAATAATTAATTTTAATGTCTAACATTCGCGTAAACCTAAGAAATCATTAAGTTAAAGTTGTCCATAGATGGAATTTGTTCTATACATCATCAGACCACGGCGGGGTTTTTTATGATCCTGGTTAGACATTGTGAAAAATAAATACATATTCGTTACGAATCTCTGAGCTTGTGTTAATGGAGTAGGTCTCAAATTATAGATATTACATTATTAGTACACTAATTCCAAAACCCTCCAGGAACAATAGTACGAGTTGCCTGCGGGAAAGGTTACGGCTTGAATTTGGAGCAAAATGCAACAGCCAAGTGCGTGCGAGGGCGGTGGAAACCTGAGAAACCTAAATGTGAAATACGTAAGTATAACTAACGTTGTACGAATTATTCATAGTACAGCATTTACGTCAGTTGGAGACTAAGAACTAAGCCAATCTAGTTTAGAAAATAACAATATATACAGTTTGACAAAGAAACTAGTTTTCAAATATATTTCGACGAGCTAAATCAAATTGACTTAGTTTAACTTTTGTCTGCGCCCGGCGTAATGTCTTTCATGTTATAAAAAATAACTTCATTGTTTATGAAAATTACCTTTTTTAATTTACCTATATTATCTATTAAAACTGTTTTTTACTTCTAGCTTCTACATTCTATTAAACTTCTCAAAATTTATTTTTAATTTCTGCATGCCTGCCATACTTTAATTTGGACTATGCTTGCGTATTCCGCTAGATTCTTCTCACGGTCTACTGGTGTTTCCATGATTTTTCTAATAAAGCTATCTCGTTCCAGTGCCTTGTCACGTACCATCCACGGAGTACGGAATCTACACAATGTCGGAATCAGGACATCAGAACTTGGGTATCGGACAGGAGGAGAAAGAATTGAACGAGACAGATCCAGTGCCTAATGGACAAGTGGTGCACTTCTCTTGTGAATACGGGTGAGGCTGTTTTCTTATTCCTCTTCATTTATATCCAAGGTCAGGAGGCCCTATTCCGTTCACGAGGGTATATCCGTCTTTTGCAATCACGAACGTTCTAATTGTAGGACAGCTTAGATGCCCATATAGGTAAATAGGGGATTTTTTTAGTCTCTTACCTATAGGGCTATCGAAGCTGTCCTTCGCATAGAATGTCCGTAATTGAAAAAAGATGGATTCGCCTTTATAGACGAAATAGGGACCCCTGACCTTATTTTAGAAGCTCTTGTATTTTGAGTTATGCACATTATTATCAGTCTGTTTTTGAAAATCAAAACTATAAATTAAATCAAAAGGAATTGAAGTGGCTAAGAATTTGGAGGAAATGAAAGAATTACTCCAAGTAATATTAAATATATAGAGATATTTGAAGAATAGGGATAGATACCATTACGACGAACGCGAAAGAAATAATATACCAAGTAAAACTCTTATTTCAGATACAACGTGCAAGGTCCTACGAACTTGCGCTGTTGGCTCGGAGAGTGGGCCGTCACCAGCATGCCAGAGTGTGTTGCAGGTAATATATAAACTCTACTTAATGCTGTAAGGTTTATTGCGTGACCAGTAATATATAAAACTTCATTTGGTGGCTTCACTTATGCTTTTTCGTTTAATAGTTAACATTGTCAGTATTATAAAATTGTTCCTTATTTTACTACAATATGGCAAAGTTAATTTTCCTGGTGAGGCTATAAGCCCTATAGGACATTATTTTTATTTTATATGTGTCTAGCGGTTACAATTTCATGATGATTAATGAGTATTCTAACAAAGGATTATTTAAAAATGCATCGATAAAATTGTCTGTATATTTAAATATTCACCCATAAAAACAAATCCAAATACAAATTAACTTTATCACCTATCGTATATTTATATTCGGTTTAAAGATCCCAAATACTTCTGTAATCATCTGGTGATAGAAAATTGTGTGATAAAACAGAAACGGCCGTAATTTCTCATCGTATTAAGAAACCATTACCTAAACGTCATGTTAATAGTGCAATAGAACGCGTGCTACAAGCAGTACCATTTAGGTTATCTGTCATTAATGAGGAAGCCGAGTGACCTTCAAATGAGGTAAAGCATTTAGTTTTCATGAAATGGGAACAGTAACGAGCTTCTAATAAACAATACGTGTTTGCATTCTCCACAAATCTTTTACAATTGTTTGGTTTTGGAATAATAACGATTATTTTTAGATAGGCCGACAAACGAGTCTACTATATTCCTTGATTTTAAGTAATCACTGCAAGTCTAAAGTCGCGGTGCCCTTCACGGAAAGTAGTAGCGATTAGGGAAGGAATAGGGGTGTTATATTCTCGGGAAACTTCCAGTATACTACAGATCTTTAATGTTTTAAGGTCCCATCAAAAAATCAAGATTAATAGAGGTGCTACTCATAAAGATTAGGGTATGGACGGGAGTGTTAGGTCTTTTATTTTTTTTTAGTATAGCCTAGCTAGATAAATAAGAATCTACTTTAGGAGCGTCACGGTTGCTTTTTAGTTTTAAAGATATCGTTGTGAATAGTAGAAATTTGTTTCATATTTTGTCACATCATGACGAAGTTTTTTATTCTCCTGCTCCGGCTATACATTTGAAATTCATATTTTTTCTAGCCCCCTGCGAGCTTCCACTGCTCCACGGCGCGTCGTACGAGGCAGGGTACAGGTCTGGGCTGACAGTCGCCCACGCCTCATCAGTCAACATCGCCTGCGACCCTGGCCGAGCACCACCAGCTACACTGAATTGTCATTTGGGAAGATTGCAGCCGACCGTACATGACTTTTGCAGGCCTTTGGGTGGGTAGATTTTGGTAAGAAGTAATGAGGGAGATAGGGCTCGGTTTTATAAAGAAAGAATTTGGAAATTGGATTTTTCTTAAATTATCACTAACATCAAAAAAGATAGTGTTTGCCTCGAGCCGTTGACCTAACGTAGTTGGTGCGGAGGAGGAGGCTTCACATTAAGGGGAGCGGCAAAATATGAAAAAGAATGTTGGCGCATGTATCTCGTGCTGCGGGCTACACCCCACTTATTTCACGAAACGACTTTCTTTTCTGTCTGTCCCGGTGCCTTGGGGCTACATGTTTTGGTTCCACTAATGGTAGCAAGAACTCTCGCTACACCACTGCCTTAGCTTCTGATATGTCAAAGTATATTCCAACATAAAACTATAAAAAATATATAAGCTGATTATTCAGTTATGTTCATACCATTCCAAATTTGATCTAGTTAATCAGGCAGCTTGTCTGAGACATGAGTAATCTCATAGATTTTAAACAAGGTACGTATACTACAACTTGCAGCTAACCTAACTCGACCACGACCGACATCAGCCTACCAAAGCGGTTCAGACATAGTCAGGGAAGATATATCGGATCTAGAACCGGATCTAGACGGAAAGAGCATCACCGACTGCGGCCCTCCGGCAAGGTAACGAGAATTCACTTGTTAAAAAATAAATCGAGGTCGATAGGGCTGTATATTTTGGGCAATCGGGGAAGCAAAATGTTTTCATCCATATTTTAAAAAAGTATACTTCAAAATAAGAAGCAATGGTTTTTGATGTTATAATTTAGAAGACTGTTTCCAAATTGAAAGTTGTAAAACTTATAATATGGATGTCAACGTACTGATGTATCATTTATTTATCAACAAACGCTTTCATTGTAGCTTTTGTGTGTTTTATGTTTGTCCATTCATTTTTTATCGTTTTCTGTAATTACGCTATATTGTGACTACGCCCTCACCTGTCCAGTATCGTCTATTTCTTCGGTTATTTGACTATTGTTTCCTTTAATTCAATTTCATCAATTTGATCAAATCTTACTGTTTTTATAAGTCTGGTGTATAAATTTCTTCTATGGTTTCAACTGTCTTCATACGCGTTGATCGTGAAATATAGCGTAACTACGTTCTCATTGATATATCTTTTATTTTCCACGTGAAATAATGGGCCTGATTTTGCTATTATTATTCGCCATTACAAAAAATTATGATTGATGACATCTGGGATTGTTTAGCAAAATGTTGGTCCCGAATCTGCTTCTAACGCTTTGAGTTCTTTGATTTTCTTTTATATATATTTTGTTTTGCTATTGTCTTGTGTGAATTTTTGGAACAAGTTGGGTCCAATGTCACTAGGATCAAATTTGGTACTTTACAAGTTATAAAATATGAAGTGGCGAGGACCCGGCTCGTTCACAATCTAAATCATCGTCATCCTAGAAGACGATATGAGCTGAGAAAAACAAAAAGAATGTAATGTTTTTGCAAAAAGTAAATTTCTTATTTGCTGGCTGGATAAGACTGAAAGGGACCCAGGCGTACAGGGATGCCAAGCCCTGGTGAGACCTATATAGGTTCGGAATTTTGCTTCTTTAACTTACACATCACTTGTTCACACTCATCATAAACATCTTCGAATGATGCTGACAGTGTCATCCCATCAGATTTTCTACAGCATTTCAAGATACTTCAATTTTCGATTATTTCGATATGTACATTTCTTTTTGGAAGGATCAAATCCCTAGATGGCAGGGTTTAGTTGTTATTAGGTTGATTCTAAGGCGTCGCCTCAGTTAGGTGGATATCGCATACTATCTCTAAAACACTGTGAAAAAATGTTTCGAAAATTCAGAAATTTGGAGCATCTCAAAGAACTAAAGTAACGTAACAGATCATAAGAATTGAAGTTGAATTCAATATTCAAATTGAAGATTTTGTAAAAACTTTGATCGAGTCTGCGAAATCTACCTAAACATACATTTATGTGTATATGTTGAACCAGATAGCTATGTGTATGGCCGTGATATTGGCTTTTTATGTCTTGGCCGAGCTTACATTTTGTTGCTGACTTACGATTCCACTAAACGTAGTGCATGTTTTAATGAAGTATTATATATTTATAATAATTATTTATACAATTAGCGTTGCAAATGTCAGACTGATTCAACAAAAATTACAAAATTGTCCATAGGTTGTATACAAAAATGTACAGCGAATTTTCTAGAAAATTTCAAATTGGATCCTATATTATGTAAGATATTTTTATATGTTCAATGAGTAATTTGTCAAAATATATAACTTAAAGATACTATTTGAATAATTTACTAAGACAAAAATACCAATTACAGCATCAGATCAATATCTAAAATTAATGTAATTTTTCATGTTTGTTGCTTTATATAAAAGCCAATTAGATTCTAAAGAACAAAAACAATCAGTTTTAGTAGATGATAATAATTCAACTAGAACCACCACTGTGTAAAAGTAGGTTTAAAATGTTTGGACCCATCGTCAAAACCCAAATTCTTTTGAAGGGTCCAAGGCACGCTAGTGTACCGCGACGGAGACGAAGTAAACGGCACATTGGGTTTAGAAGGCTACCCGCACGGAACAGAGATCACTTTCAAATGCATAGCGTCCATAATGGGAGAGAAGACTACGTGGAAGCTCATATGCGAGCAAGGGGAGTGGGTTGGCAAGAGTTTTAACTGCGGTAAGTGGAAGTCTAACAGTATTATATCAGACCATATCCAAAAATGGCACTGCATACATAACTCTCTGGGATAAAATGTAGCCTGTATGCTGATCGGGGATATAGCAGCCTATTTATATTAGGTGCTTTGAATAATAAGACAACGCAGATGCTGCTAATGTCATGGCATGAAACACTACTATGAAACTGTGTCTAGCAAGTACAGCACTTTAAACCACCACAGGATGACTGCACCGAGCTCATGTCAAATAATTGATATCTAAACAATATCAACTGACGAAAGTGGATTGTCCAACAGCATTCGACACAATTATCTTGTTCAAAACGGAACCCTCACGAGCTGATTCTAATATGCTAATCATTTGGGGCACTATAGCAGATTTTACACCTTGTATACGGTGGTCGCTATCCGGGCGGATACAAATGTGCAACCACCAGCAAAATATGTTTGTATTGAGTTGACAACATCGGCGCGAGGGACATGCCATTTTTAAAGCAATATATTTCCAGAGGACCTCGAGGCTCAGAGCGAGGAGTTGATGAACAATAACAGCTGCACGTTCCACAATGACGAGCCGCACGTGGTCGCCTTCTACAACGACCTGGAGATCACAGAGACCGTCGACTTCCCTTACGGAGCTGTTATCATATCGAGGTATTAAAAAAGAGTTGTTAATAAAAAAAAGTTTGTTATAAGGCTTATCACCAACTACCAGCCAGTTTTAAAGAAGTGGTCATGAAATCGATAGAATGAAATGGAGACCAAATACCGGCAAGCATAGCTTTAGACGTCTACCTCCAAGGTGGACAGGCGACTTAAATAAAGGTCGCAGGAACATTTTAAATGCAGGCTGCTTTCGACAGGTCCGTCTGGAAATCTTTATGCAAGGCTTTGTTCAGCAGTAGACTTTATGTGTCTGATGCTCATGATCATGATGAAATCGACATAAAAGATGATTTTATTCTAAACAAAATAGCAGCCAATGACACTTAGTGTTTTTTCAAATCTGCCGTAAATGGAAAATCAAATTAAGTAATCGGTATTTGCATGTTAAACTAATTTTATACCTACTTTGTTGCAATGGGTCTATTTCGATTAACCGAAAATTGTGAATGAAATTGCGATGATTAATGAACATCATTGCTTAGATTATCAGTTATTGTCCTACTTAACTAATGGTAATATAATCAATCATCTCAAAATCAGATAACAGAAACTTTATTTCAGATGCAGCGACATAGGAAAGTACGCGATGACCGGCTCCCAGACCAGGAAGTGCATCAGCGGCTCGTGGGACGGCGTGAAGCCATCTTGTTACGGACTCAACCAAGAGAACGACTACGCTAGTAAGCTTTTATCTTATCAACTTTCGACCTTAGTATTGGGAGTTTTATTGTACGATGTCTGTTCTGAAAGTAATGAACTATTAAAATTGCCTTTACGGAAAGTTACACTGTCCATTCGCTTAGCTACATTCGTCACAAAAGACAGCATCTTCCGTTTCATCTTAAGTTATTTTCTTCTTATTATTTGATAGGAGTTGACCTTTTTTTCTCGCTCTCACTCACTATCGATCTTTGGTATATGATTGGTCTTTATATTAGCCAAAGATATTAAAATTAAACTATTTTTCGGATTTTATCGTGTTTTTAATGTCTTAGTTTTCTCCAGACGTTTCGAAGACTTTGCAGCCTTTGTTGTCACGGAGAGAACTTCAATCTTCAAAACGTCATGAGAAAACTAAAACATTAAAACCGCGATAAAATCCAAAAAATAGTTTAATTTTAATGTCTAATATTCGCGTAGACATAAGAAATCATTAGCCAAAGATATATTTACACGTCTAATTACATCAAATTGTTCCAGTGGACAAACCTCCAACGATATTGTTCCGGCACTCCCAGGGTCCAATAGCCCAGACGAACGACGGCAAACTGCTTGTGTATCCTGGCACGGTGCTGCACATGGAGTGCCTCTGGATGAGGAGGTTCGGCAACCCTAAATGGAATGTCACGCACACCAATCCAGAGTGAGTTATTCTGTTCAGTATGTGAGCAGGGATCCATTTTATTTCCTTTACAAAATTTAGTGTTTTGATAGTTATAATTCTTAGTTAAAGCGCATTATGTATTAAGATATAATATATAGTGTTCGAGAATTAGCTTTAGAAAGACAATAATTCTTTCCTACCACTATATGAAAGACTTATTGTCTTTTAATGATGAACAATTACATTTCATGGCAAAATGCAAAATACACATAAATTATTTGTCAACTGATTACGATCTACGAAAATATAACCTGACCAAGAATGAAAAAATCCTGCTTTAGAGCCGCCACTTTTGCATTTCATTTTAAAGTTAACGTTGTCAGTACAAGTAATTAGTTCTATTTCTTCCTCTCGTCAGGTTATAGATGTAATTATACATTTTATTCACATTAGATTTTACTTTAAAATTTCAAGGGCTAACCATAGCAATTGGATAAATATCCTCCTATGCTTTCCATACAGTCCTGATCGTAAATACGCGGAGGGCTGGACAACAGACCCTGGCCGAGACAGCCAGCTGGAGTACCGGCTCAGCATCATCAATGCAGTGAAGGAAGACTCCGGGATATACAGATGCGAGACTCCAGCGCGGCAGAGTCATCAAGTGGAGATCATTGTTGAAGGTAGGTAACATATACAAGTTATTGTTTACTAGAACACTACATGAACCAGTAAAAAGTCAGAGTGAAGTTTATGCAAGAATTGATGTGTTCTGCTGGTACCAAAAATATGATAACCTGTGATATAGGTATCAGCAACTGTTCGATGTCTCATAAAACTAAACTTACTAAGGGTAGACTTGTAGGTAGACTTCCTATAAGAATTTAGTGCCTCTAAATATGTAGCTTTTTAGATAATATAGGACAGCAAGAAAAAATACTTTTGTTTTCTTTTTACTCAGAACTGTCAATTGAGACATAACTATTACTACTCCTGATTGCTAAGTATACAAAAAATATAAGGAAAACCTATTTTCGACTGTTTAAGTGAGAGACCAGAGTTTTTTACGGTTTACTACACAGCATACAATAACCTGCAGGATCAAGGTCATACTGTTCACAGCAGAAGAAATATTATCTCTGATTATATCAACAACTTAAGACCCTTATTTACTACTCCTTAAGATTCATAATAACAGTCAAAGTCCATTACAGTAAGCAGCAGAAGTTACAGAAGAGTCTTAGAACTACAACTACATAAGACCTATGTCTAGGTATTCTGGTACGAAGATCATTAATAATGCATTGTAGCATGATTTTGAGTGATCGCATGCACTGAATGTTTGAACCTGAATTTGACGAAGTGCATGACATCTGATTAAAAAAAAACCGCATAGAACATAAGAATGTCCTTTTCATAAAAAAAAATAATTCTTCTGTTGATTTCTCCTCTCAGTAAATAATACTCTTCCAAATAAAAATATTAATAATGTAATTTAACTAAAGTTTAGATTTTTCCAAAAATGTCAGGCTAACTAGTCGCCCCTATTTAAATCTCTATTCTGTTGATCCTTCCATCTCGGAATTTACCATTCAGATGTCCACTGCCCCCCACTGCCTATACGACGCGGGCTGGTGGCCAGTGGAGTAGGAACGCGGCTAGGCACGGAGATCAGGTTCTCATGCGCCAATGGAAATGCCCTCATCGGCGCTCAGGGCATCACCTGCAGGGCATCAGGCAATTGGAGCGCCCCGCTACCAGTGTGTGAAAGTAAGTGAAATTAATTGATTTTGGGTAGTTTGTTGAAATGATTCTTCGGGTTATGAGGATACAGTTCTAATTAAGTTTCAGCTGGAAGTGGTACGGTGCTGGCAGTGTAGTAGTGGTATTAGCCATTCATTTCTGTTGCACATTATCTTCATTCTTGGTTATACACCTAACCACTGAACATTTAAAATATATTTCTTCTCTTTACAAAAACAATAATCAAGTAATTGATAAGTCCCGACCAAATAGGCAAAATTTGTGAACACCAGTGTCCCAAAATGTGTGAACCGAAACCACATTGAATTGCCAACGTCCATGGATGATGGTGACCACTTATCATCAGATGAATTGTTAGATCATCTGCCTTTGGAGGTAATAAAAAAGTGAGTGGAATAAGCCCGAGTGAAGAGGTATGCGCGTGCGCAGGCGTGGAATGCGGCGACGTGGTGCTAGACACGCCGCTGGGCGCGGGCGAGCGGCGGCCGCGCGTGGCGGTGGTGTCGCGCGGGGTGGGCGGACGCGCGGCCTTCTCCTGCGCGCCGGGCTGGGCGCTGCGCGGGGCACCCGAGACCGTGTGCCTGCCCGCCGCCGACTGGGCCCGGCCCTTCCCTGTCTGCACTGGTGAGCGTCACCGTTTAGACCCTCACCGCTATTCCATGTCTTACGGCCATTCCTTCATTGACATTAACAGCCAGTTACAGTTACTTTTTCGAAGATTTTGATATTTGTTTTGCGGTAAATGTTATCTCTTTTACTTTACCTGCAATCTGTACTTTACCGTTAATGAAGAAAGGTGGTGTTAATCATGCCGAAAGTTTATATGCTAATCTAGCTTTATAATTGGCTCTGACAACCTCTATAGTGGCTAGATTATGCCCTCCTTATGATATTACGTATAACTTATGTTAAATTTAATTAAAATATCTTCGTTTACCCGTATGTCTTTGACAAAGAACACCTTACTGGCACATTTCTCACTATTACTACCACATTTTCAACGACACCATGATATTTTCTGGCTGATATATTTTTGCGGGGGAAACTTTCATAGTATTGAATTTTATTTATTCGACCAATGTAGTTGCTGGTAGAAGATATTTGTCTGTATATCAACCACCATACACAAGTTGTAGAACACAGTCTTGATCGATACGGCAGTTTAGTTTGGTTGTTACTGTGCACTTATTGATCCAATAAGATCCAGGCAGTCTAAAGTCCAAGACCTGTAACTCAAGTTTCTACTCTCTTCGATATCACAGAGGTATCCTGCCCAGCTCTCCCTCCACCGGCCTCTGGGTACGTCCTGGGCCGCGCGCCGTACAGAGCTGGCGATGTCCTACAATTCCACTGCAACCCTGAGCACACGCTGCACGGAAGACCTATACTGGTCTGCCAGGACAGTGGCAGATGGAGTGATAAGCCGCCTACTTGTAAGTATTTAGTTGTAAATTCAATACATTTTTCAAATACATAGAAAACTCATTGATTTTTTTTTCTTATAAATACTTTATGGCATAGCATTTGATCCATCTTATTAGAATTCATCATTTTATCATCAGCCCTGTATTATATACTGTCCCACTGCTGGGCACAGGCCTCCTCTACTACTGAGAGGACTACTACTACTCATTAGAATTAGGCCCACCAGATTATAGTAGCGGCATGTGATAGAGAAGTAATTGAAACTTTTTATATACAAATACAGTCAATCTGAATAGATTGAAATTCAACAGTAAATACATGTATTATGTGATGATCTTGTAGTACATACCCCTGGAAAGGAAAGGTGACGATGGTATAAGATTGAATAATTCTTCAGACCACTCACTATGATACAGACGATAGAAAACAATGAGACAATGTCCCGCCTACTGCAGTGACTTTAATTTTTTGTGACATCTTCATCATACCATCACATTGTCATTTCAGTATACAAAAAATACCATTAGATCCAATAAAGTCACTTCACCGCGAAACCTAGAAATCTAACCACATTAACTTCCAGGTGCTCAAGCCTGCACCTACCCTGGAACCACTATATCTGGCCGGATGTCTTCAGTGAAGTTTTACTACAAGATCGGCGAGACGGTCACCTTCACCTGCGAACCTGGATACAGGCTGAAAGGAGCTCCCATGCTCAGGTGTCTGAAGTGAGTACAGGAATTTTGGTGTTAAGTTATTTATAACTGAATCGCGCGATGAGTAGCTTATGCTACTCTACACCTCCCACTAAACAGCATCCAGACTTTTAGATTACACAAGGGTTCAACAACAATGATTTTTTTAAGGCGGTATATTTTTTTTTAAAGTTTTTATTTTTTCCTTTTTGGTATTAGTAAAAATCAGTACACGTTGATATTATAGTTGACGACATCATTTTAAGAGTTTTCTGATGTATCTCCGAAGTCAAGGGTCTAACTACATGAAATGATGAAAATGGACCACAAGGGAAGCACCAGCTTTCAAATAAAAAAAGAATCGTCAATATCGATTCACCCAGTCAAAAGTTATAAGGTAACAAACAAAAAAAAATACAATCGAATTGAGAACCACCTCCTTTTTTGAAGTCGGTTAAAAATACTTAATATAGCACCGACTTCCTTATCGTTTAATAAATAGGGTTCAAAATAAATTTTAAGTTGACCCTATTTTGATCATAATGTCGACGATATGTCCAACTAGAAAAAATGACCGTATGACATTACGACTTTATATGTCTGAAGGGCAAATTAACTGCTCAATGCCAAACCTTAGATACTCAGAAGCATTATAATCGGATTAAAAACAGTCTCGTCAGGTATTATTGTTTAATTCGTCGGTTTGTTTTATTTCATTCTAATTATTATTTACAAAACGTTTGAGCCAAGGACAAAAGGCCAGAAACATGCAAGATATTTCAAATTACTATTCAAACTCTAAACTGCCCAATAATCTATACTGCTGTGCTAAGTGCAAAAGCGATATGTCAGGGAAACCTTATTTGGAGATAATCGAAATTTTGTAAATATAGTTTTATAGTTTTCTAAGTAAAACTGAGATAAGGAAAACTCTTTTAAGGTCTTTTTAACAAGTTCTAAACAAGATACCGTTATTAAGGCAAGTTCATTGGATGGGTATTTCTTTAAGCTATTCGACGACATAAAAATCAAGATTTTGTTTTTTTTGAGATACCGCTATTGAGCGTAGCACGGCAGTATAGGCAGTATGAATACTAGACTATGTTTTATGACTTCAAGAATTTAGTTTTTTAATTTCTATTCTATTCACGTAATAGATGCCTCGGTGGCGTAGTTGTATTGCATGTCCGGTACAATAGCGCTCTGAGGTCCTGGGTTCGAATCCCGGGTCGAGCAAAGTGATATTTGGGTTTTTTCTGCTCAGTATCAGCCCGGAGTCTGGAATTTATGCCCGATATGGCGATAGGCTCGCCCCCTATCACATCATGGGACGGAACATACTTGGCGAAAAGTGGGTAACCTAGTTGCGCCTCTGCATACCCCTTCGGGGATAAATGCGTGATGTAATGTATGTATGTATTCACGTAATATTGTTTTACAGGAACAGAAAATGGTCAAACGCAATACCACTATGCACGCCAATGACGAACTACACATCTTCCGACTCGGTCGCCATGTTGAATGCCGACATTGACGCCATGTTGTCGGACTCCGCCATCATGCCGTCCGACATCTTGCGGACGCGCGACACGCCCGCCATTTTGTCGCCAGAGAGCTACAAGGCGGCGGTGACGCGCGTCGCAGTTTCCAGAATGTTGCGGCGCGGGCCCATAGAGAATTATAGAAATAGGATCTTTAGAGTAAACAGGCTTTTGAGGAGGGATGGTGAGAGATAATTTTTGGATGTTTTTAGGTAATGGCACAGATTGGTTATTTTTTTGTTATGGTGATTTTTATTTATTTTATTGATTAGTGTTTTTGTACATTTTGTATTTTTGGAATATTGATCTAATTTGATTGTCTAAAGACAAATTTGAATTGAGTATTTTATGTGGATTAATATTTGTTATATTTGTTAATGAAACTGTGCATTATTTTTATGTAGATAATATTTATTTTTAAGTAATTGAACTTCATAAAAAATCTCCTAAGAATCAATCTTATTCTTCTTATAAAATTCTTCAGCAGTCTAAGACTGCGATTTTTACATGAGAAATATGCAAAACTTCCAAGTGACTATAATTCTGTAAAAATAATATAATTTAAGAATAAATAAAATGTATTAAATATAGTTTTTTCAAAAGTCTTCAATTATATAAATTTCTCGTGCCAAACTGATTTACTTGAAGTTTATTAATTTCAAATAAAGAACTCTAATGTTACCAAGGCTAAGGAAACTTCACTTAAAGTATCAAGATTGCGTTTGTGGTTTGTCTATGACATATGTCAACAAAGAGGATTTGATAAATACAACTGATAAGACTTTTAGAAAATTAAATAGGTTAGAACATTCCTTTGTTATTTATATTAAGTTATTTTAATTCTTCGAAGACTGTTTTATTTTGTGATAAAATATAATTTTTCAAAAATTGTAAATAAACGATCGCTTCGCCAAAGAAAACGTTTAGAATACTCATGTTAGTACTTAAATTTCGTGTAGATATATTGTAGCTAGATAATGGGTGCACTCACACGCGGCGTTTTTAAAAACGCTACGCAATTATCCACAGTAAGTGCGCCCGGATAAGTTAATATAATGAATTTTGAATTGTACGCTAGTACATATCTAATATCACGCACAAAGGTTTGGAACTTTTTTATCATTGTCTCTACACGATACGGTATATAGCTCAACGGCAAAATGTATCAAATAGCCCTTTAATATTTCTCTGTGATATGGGTTGAAATGTTAATATTATATTTTTCGTCATTCTAAAATAATTGTCGTATACCATAGAGCTTAACCATCTCCAAATAATCTGATTAATATATTTTTAACGTTCATTCAGCTTAGAAAATTGGTTCATGGCTTATTAATTAATAGATGTATTTTGAAAAATATCCCAGACATACAATTTTAATTGAATTGATTATTATATTATATGATTGCTGTAAAGGTGCTGCACTATTAATGACTAAGCATAAGCTTAGTACAGTACAGCAAGCTTACTTATGTTTGAGCTAAACACCGTTCGTTAATGTGCATATCAAAATAAAATTTGCATATCGTCTAAATTAAGGAAACAAACAAACAAACATGGCGTCTTTTTAATCGTATACGTTAACGTCTACACACACTTGTAATAATTCTGTCCCGTCACAAAAATAAAGGAATTAATAAATAATTATGAATAATATGTGTTTTTTTTTTAACGGGATGGGCAAAGTGACTTCACCCGATGGTAAGTGTAAGTCCAATGGAAAGTCGACTGACGAGAGATGATTACCCCTCGGCAGTCGACACAATTATGCCGGCCTGTTGGAACCGGATATGCACAGGCTGATTCCGGAACGTGACACACTTACGTTGGCCACTATGGCGGGTTTTAACACCTCGTGGTGGTCGCTATCAGGGCGGATATAAAATATATCCTACCAGTAAAAGTCAAACATGAGTTTATGTAACAAAACAAAAAAAGAAAAACGCGCCCGTTGAGAGTAACTATTACAGCAATATTTTGCGCTCGAACTTCCAGATACGTTTACACTGGCGACAACACACATGCAAATCGCCGCAAGTTCTGCAAGCTTCAAATTTTGCAGAAGTCAGCAAGCCGTGCTGATTTTCAAAAATTGATTTATATTCTTTACCTATTCCTCGCGTCGTCTAGGTATTGTTCTCCAAAAATATTTAGTGTGCAGATATGAAACTTTTACGCATTTATTACATTACTAGCTTTTGCTTGCGGCTCCACCCGCGAATAGCCCATAGCCTTCCCCGATAAATGGGCTATCCAACACTAAAAGAATTTCTCAATTCGAATCAGTAGTTCCTGAGGTTAGCGCGTTCAAAAAAACTCTTCAGCTTTATATAATAATATAGATATAGATTGCCGCTGTGGAAAACACGAGGCCATTAAAATTACCTTTTATGCAGAATTAAAATTATCACCTACGGGTGTCTCGATTAGGTATAGTTTTTAACTAATTATCCACAGCACCCAAGTCAAATACAACTCCCACATCGTCTGTCTTACATTAGCCAACATATTTTATATTTATTATTATTATTTTGTAACTAAATAACATGTACGTGTCACCTAATTTGAATAAGTTGTATACACTTTTATTTGGATTCTGACTAGCCATTAGATCCACTGTAATGTAATTTTAGATAATTATTGTCAGTAATCTGTTTAGTGTATCTTTATAAATAAATAAACTAAATTTACTTTGTTGGAAAAACACCATTAAATATCACACGTATTTTATACCCAAAGAGGTAGGCAGAGGCGAAACTAGTGAATCTAATTTCCGCCGAGGGCATTCCGTTCCAGGGTATGATAAAGGGAGAGCCTATCGCCATATCGGACACAAATTTGAGACTGGGTTGATACTGAAAAACCCAATATCACTTTCCCTGGGCTGGGATTCGAACCCAAGATATGAGTATTGCAGTCGTAATACAACTACGCCACCCTGGTTAACTTAATAATTTAATTCTCAGGGTAAAAAAAAATTGAGAAAATCTATTAAAAACAAGCAGCCTGGATACAGTAAGTACTTATTTATAGTTGCTAGTTGTAAGTACTAACAATACCTAAAGGAATAGGTCAAATAATTGTAATTCACTTACCAGACAAAATAGTTATGTATTTTCCTAGAATACTTGAAACCTTTTTACTTAATATCTACATTTGTTAGATTTTAACTACATATGTGAACCTTGAAAACAAAACGATCATTTAGTGTTATGCCGCCAGACTTTCGCAAATATGATAAAAGGCAAACAAAATATACAACATGAGTAAATTCATACATTATTACTTACCTTTTATCCATCATATCAACGGACCCTAATCTCTAAAGAATTGTCCATTTAAGTACAAGTAAAAAAACTACATTCAAGAGCATTGTTGAATTTGCTAACTCGGAAAAAAGCAAAACTTTTCAACCTTTGTAATTAATCAAGCCACACAAATGACGCAATGTACGACACCCGTCCATTATTTGATTGACAGACGTTGCGATCCGTGAATCGCTTACTTTACAATACACTCAGTATCCATTACCTGCTCGATTAGACAGACACAGAAAAAGCGTGAAATTAACGTTCAATGTAAATGAAACTTTATAACTCTCAACAAAGGTGACACCAACTTGAGAGCATTCGAAAATCGAATTGAAAAATCCAGTCGAGCGCCCGCCGCTGCCCGTGAATGACGTGTGGGATTACGAGTTTTCGCGCCAAAACGCGTCTTACTTTTCGATGTATCCAATTTGAATTTCGCTTAACAAATCAGTAAAAGTTTTGGTGTATTTTTTGTTTCAAGTGGTCTGAAGGGTTTGAAGTGAGAAGTGTTGTGTTTTTCTAACGACGTAATACATCTACACACCACACGATCTCATGCGGAGGTGAGTTTAGTTTGACTTGTCGGTTTCGGTATTTGTAATTTAGATTGTGTAGGTTAAGTGCATTCCGTGAATGAACGGCTAATGATACCTACCATAGATAAAATGTCATTGTGCCGTTCTAGAGCATAGACATACTTCGACCCTTTACTGCTACGGTTAAAACCTACTTTAGAAACTTGCATTCTAAATGAGACGCTAATCAACAGCCATGAAATTTTAAATAAAAATTTTAAATTACTTAATTTAAAATATAAATTGTTGTTTTTCGTTACTAAATTATTATGACCCAATTAAAAAATATACTTAATTTAATTTTCACAGTTTTCAACCTACCTACATATCAGATTGACATACATGATATAATTTAATTAATTTGTAATTAATAATTTACTTCTCATGAGTCAGCAATAACATCTACCTTCAAGCAACTCTGTCACATTGTGGCATGGTAGATGTCCTTAGCAGTAGAGAAAGATCACAACAATCCATAAGGTCTTCGGGGTGACAGCCTGGTCAATCGCTCGAACCTCGCGCTTCAAGTAGCCTTCCGATTACAAAGGTCACGTATTAAAACCAGTACCCTATTCTGGCAATCTGGTAAAAAGGTCTGGCATAAGTTAAACTGCTGGCTATAAGGGGACCCAGCTAATGAAATATATTACAAACAGAATCTAGTAATTCCTGCCCTAATCCCGCAATATATTTCTGGTCTGTCACATGTGAGAGACCGCCTGGGTAGGGTACCTCCTCAATGTCTATTTCTGCCGCCAAGCTGATATGGAGAATGAGAAAAATATGAATTGTAGGTAAAGTCGAGAGCACATGTTCCTCACCCACTCGCCCTCTCCCGCTTTAACAATAACATAGAACAGAGCATAATTGAGCGTACGGAATATTAGAAATGGAATTGGTGAATTCATTAGAGTTTCAGAACCTCTAGGGGGGAGCAGCTGCCCGTCCCAGCCCCCCCTTGGCGACCTCCTTGGTTCTATAGCCTTTATACACTGCTAGATCTAAGCGATAACAAATAAAAACGTAGTATATATCTGAGGCTTTCTTTTACATGATACCGAACGATACGTACCTCGTTTGTCGAAATCTCCAATTAAAAACAGTTTAAACAACTTCATGTTATGATAGTGTTACATAACGTTAAACCACATATTGACCTCACATAGTTTAGAAGTCAAGATCAATGGTGATTGTCGGTTGGTAATTATGTGAAATAAACTATGAAAATAATAAAATATTCCTATGGTTAGTTTATAGCAAGTGCTGCAATTATTAGGTCGGAACATGAAGAAGCAATTAGACAGGCCGGCAAAATTATGCCGATCATCGCTTTTGATGATCGGAAAATTTTTGCATGTATTTGTGTATCTCATTACGAACAAGACTCAGCACAACAAGACGAGGCAAGGGTCCGGGCGGGATCATTCAACTATTTGGTAAACAAGATGCTTTGTTGGTTTAGAGGTTAGGGCCACAAACAGAGGTCCTGCAGCTAACCCACCCCGAGGCTCCCTTCAACTTTTAATTTTAATTCCGAATTTATTGTTTTTTCGTTTCATTAGACGCTGGAAATCGCGGCTCTAAAAATAAGTCAGATAGGCAGTGCCTATATAGGTTATAGAAAAGCAGAAACGAACTAAACATTGAGTTCTGTAGTTGTTAATGGTTACATTTTTATTGATTGGCATGAAGGTAAAAGTCCAATATAACCAATACCGTTTACAAAACGTTGCCGATGTTTATATTCAAACTTCTATATATAAGAAATATGTAATTATAACTGACCTTGTGTAATGTACTAATGTTATGTTTCTTTGTAAATATTTATCTTCTATTACTAAGAACATTTCCTACAAAAACAAGAGGAAGACATAAGCTAATATGTGAGGTAAACTTCGTTAAAAAATTAGCGTAGTAAATATAAATTTGAGAATATTGATTAAGAAATAATGGCAAAGTTAAGAATTAAGGAAAATCGAATTAAATATTATTCCATGAGTAATAACGTCGAGATAATCGATTAATTAAAGAACCTTCAATTAATTTTCAACTAGTCAATTCCTCGTCAGTCAACTCCACAAAACTGGCTGCAATTATGACAAAGGTTCGCTGTGTTTTGTCAAAAAAGGATGTTACAAAAACAAAAAAACAAAACCACAAAAACCGCTACAAAATAGAACTGGCTGGCAACTTTGGGTGTTTGAAAAAAGAAACCCAAATAATTAACAAAAAGTTTCCATACACTCTAAAATAACGCAACAAGAAACAATTTATTGTGCAAAACACGAAAGGAAATTGCATGTTATCACGAACTGAGACGGAAATATCACTAAGATATTTTGCGAATACTTATTTTAAAATAATTCTTAGAACAGAACTTGACTAAGACCGGTGGCTAACACAGCAATCATTGATAAAATTGGAAACAGCGAGGTTTCAAAACTAACGGGTAACGCTGTGGATATGATTAAAACTGAGTATATTACCTATAAGCGGCGATAGCCTAGTTGGGTGTGGAACGGACTGCCGAGACGAATGTCCGCAGGTTCAAATCCCAAGGACACATACCTCTGACTTTTCTAAAAAATCATGTGTGAAATTATCGTTCCTTTTAACGGTGAAGGAAAACATCGTGAGGAAACCTGCACATCTGAGAAGTTCTCTATAGGAATTTCGAAGGTGTGTGAAGTCTACCAATCCGCACTAGGCCAGCGTGGTAGACTAAGGCCTAATCCCTCTCAGTAGTAGAGGAGGCCCGTGCTCAGCAGTGGGCAAGTATATAATACAGGGCTGATATTATTATATTACCTAGATTCAAATTTAATTAATTTGCTGGTGGTATATTTTAGCCAAGATGCCTTTATAAACTCTATGTTACGTATAATAATGATATATCATAGCATTAGCACTAGTTATGTAGATGGTAGGATATATTTTATATTCGCCTGGATAGCGACCACCGTACACAAAGTGTTAAAACCTGCCATAGTGGCCCACGTGTGTCGCGTTCCGGGATCAGCATGTGTGTATCCCGTTCCAACAGACATAATTGTGTTGAATACCGAAGTTTGCATAGGTGTAAAAACAAATAGCACCAAACAAAATGTATTAATACTTAAATTATCAAAGCAGTATCAAAGACATCGTAGAGATAGGTCTGAACTTAGCCTCGTGTCTCGATTGAAGTTAGCGGTATTCAGAAATTACAGAAGATTTCAAGATTACGATTAAAATCAGCTCGTGATACAATCAAGCGATTATATTTTGATTTTAATCAAATGATCTGATTTGGATCTTGATAACTCTATCTTCATCTTATGCTAAATATAAAAAAATACTAAAATTACGATTCCGTAAACACTTCGCATAGAACAATTTTTAATTCACAAACGGAATTTTCGATGCTCAATGTTTCCTTCTAGATTCCAACCCTTGATTTTTAGATTTCAATCGTCTGATCCAAAATTATATAACAACTAAGACTGCCTCTGCGGTGTGGTTGTACTGCATGCGCGGTTCGACAGCGCTCTGAGGTTCTGGGTTCGAATTCTGGGTCGGGCAAAGTGATTTTTGGGATTTCAGCTCAGTATCAGCCGCGAACCTGGAATTTGCGCCCCTATGGGGATAGCTTCGCCCCCTATCACATAATGGGACGGAACAAACTTAGCGAAAAGTGGATGCCCTGGTTGCGCCTCTGCATACCCCATCGGGGATAAATGCGTAATATATGTGTGTAATATGTTTTTCTTCCATTAATTTCATTCGTCTTCATTTACGTGCCAACTAAAAACTTCAAATACACAATGACGTCGTGTACTCAAAACTAATAAATTGTATTTGTTTTTAACATACATAAGTGTTGGAACTATACACGTTCCGGTTAAGTCGAATAATTTGATATTAGTAACTGACATTTGAATTTAGCTGTATTAGAATCTGATTTGGAAACAGATATTGAAAATTACTGTTTATAAAAACGTGAGAAATAAACATTATGTTACTGCACATAATTTCTTGCATTTCACATGAAGACGAATAGCCAAAGTTACCAACGGAAGCGGAAATCGCCACGGCTAATGACGCGCCTAGACAGAATACCAATATTAGTTAACATTCAACTAATCAACATAATTTTTTTTTTTGCAAAATTCTAACATAAATTGACTACTTTGTAATTTCGACATAACGAAAATTGTTTTACCGTGGTTCATAATATCGAGGTACTTATTCGTTTATCTACCTCCATGTACACAAGGTCGTCAAGTACACGATCTTAAGCGAAAACAATTGTTTTAATTATTTGAGAGCCGCGCCATCTTGTATTTAAACATACAAATTATATCATTAGCATAAATAATGTATTGCCGTACGACTTAAAACAAAAATGATGACAAAAAATTATGGACGAAGCATCTTTAAAACCTCTTTGTTTTCAAGAATTTCGTTGCGGTGTCAATTCTCGTTTACATCACCGTCAGGAAATGAAATAAAATATTACAACTTATATACAATAATAATTTATTTTGGAGAAAAGTTCTGGAGTGGCGACCACAAACCGGAAGACGCAGCGTAGGCAAGGCCTCACGAGATGGACCGAGGACCTGGTGAGGGTCGCCGGAGTCCGATGGATGAGGGCGGCCCAGAACCGGCCCCTGTGGCACTCAATGGAGGAGGCCTATATCCAGCAGTGGACTATTCCCGGCTGAAATGATGATGATGAATAATATATTAGCACTTGCTCATATATAGTTTTCCGGGATAAATTTGAGCCTATATTTGGAGTTAGTTCCATGGCATTTCCTTGATTGCTGCATTCAATTCCATGCAGTTGTTTTTGTGTGATGCGTGTACAAACATACGGACAAAAATCTGTTTTGGCTGCTGTTGCTCTAATAATTAACCCCTATATTAGTTTTCCTTCAATATCTATAAAGTACAGACATCGGTTATCACAATTTTATTGTATTTCATACAGCAACTAAATCAATGATATATTACAAAACATATTATTATTAAATCAATCTGAACTTTGTCCTCGATATGATGATAGATCACCCCCTATCATATCATAGGACGGAAAACAAATGAAAAATGCGTAACCCTTCAAGGATAAAAGGTATGAGTATGTTTATAATTCAAAGTACCAATTGGTTTCATACTAATAATTTGAAACACGGAATTTCGGATTTTACGATACGCTGTCCTTTTCCTTGTAATGGCATTCGCTATCTCTCTCTCTCCAAGCAATCTATACGTGCGAGGAGTGTATAATTAGAAGACACGTGCGAAGGCTTAGCGCATGCGTACTAATGATTCACATCCTTAGCTTATGGCGAGGTCGAAGGATGGAATGACAATTATTACGTTACTATTATATGAATAACATGTATTACTATTGAATAAGGTGTATTTTGTATTGTCTACAGACAAAATAAAGTCAGTCTTGACTCTCCTTAAGCACAATACCAGAGACCTTATTCTCTATGCTGCATTTTATTTTGACACTACGTAAAATGCAAAAAGGCAAAACTTCATTTAAAAACAACAGAAATTGGCATACAGAATATATATTTTTTTTATTGCTTTGAATGACTACACGAGCTTGCTGTTCGCCTGATGGTAAATGCGATGCCGTCCAGATAAAGTATCGAATGGCAACAGATGACTATCTCATGCCATTCGACATCATGCTGACCTACTGAGATACTTCTTTATGCTACGGCGGAAGAACCCAGGATTATCTGTTTGCGCTGTCTTAGAGAATAAGACTAGAAATATGATGGATCAGCTGCCAGCCTCAAAGAAGCGAAGATAGCTTTTGTTTCTCGCAATTTCACTCATTGTACGAAATGCAACATCAATCTGTCACTTCCCGTTATGTTTCTATGATTCAGTGTTATAGCAAAGCAAATAAAAAACCAGCTTTAAGGCGCCACTTTTGCTTTTCCGTTTTAAAAATATTGTCGGTACAAAAAATTTGTTCCATAATTTACAACATGGCGACGTTTTTTATCTTCATCGAAGGTATACTACTCTAGTCAATAAAGTTGTTCATCTTTGGAAGTCCACTGCTGAACATAGATCTACCCCAAAGATTTCTAAAGGATCCTGTTAGAAGCGGCCTGCATCCAGCATTTTCCTACCTTTATGAGGTTGTCGTCAACAGTGGCGACGGGTCCATACATAGTGCCTCTTTTCTGTATCTCTGTATGTTATCGCTTTTCTCAAAATCTACTCTCCAATCCGTTCAGTAGATTTTGAGAAAATCGATAACATACAGACAGACAGAAAAGGGGACTTTGTTTTATATCTAGATGTTAGTAAGAATAAGATTAACTATGTACCAGTTAAGTTATATATAAATGTAAAGAATAGCAAATCAGTACCGCAATAGCAAAGTAATTGTAAATAACCTATGTATATTTAATTGTAATTACAATGTCGCGTCGTGTACACGAGTAACAATAGTACACCGGCTATCCTTGGGCCGGTTTAATATTCATTTGAATTAAATTGTTCATTAAAGCGACATGGTTTTTATATAATTGAGTGACGAGACGTTCTCATACACGAATATACGTAGAAACCTAAACCTAATGATACAGGGTACTCATGCGCCTTTGAACTTTAGACTTTAGATCAAAGCGCGTTGAATGAAATCCTAGTCGAAATGCGACCACGGTGGCCAATCTCAACGGAGATCAGCCAGGTACACAGGAGATATAGTGCACAAGTGTGTGCGCAATACACAGATGCTGCCCTCTTCGAGGCTATTCTGGTGCGCTTAGTCTCCACACCGAATGCACGCTCATGCATGGGCTTTGTCGCTGCCCTAGGCACACAGTTAAGTGTATACCTTATGCTTGCCAACACATAAAGAGACCTATAAGGGTTCGCGAATATTTCCTGGCCTTCTCCCCTTCTGCAATCCTGAGAGGATTCCTTCTTCCCCCACATTTTGTTCCCCAAATATCCCCTCCTGTCCTCCAAGTTCCTGTAGTCGCTGAGGCGGAGGATTCCAGTAACTCATTCGCAGATTTCCCCCGGGGTTGGTTGTAGGGTCTGATACAAAAAAAATACACAGGTGTACTCTCTGTTCTTTCACTCAAACATTTAAACAACGAAACATTGTTTTAAACTATATCATTTATTTAGATAAGTTAATGCAAATCCTTTGAAGTTTATTTTAGCAAATTATTTTTTATTTTATAAGGACACTAAAGATTGAAGTCGAGTTGAAATTTTGAATTTGTTCAGCTATGGCTGTCCGTACTTACCATAAAATACAACGTAAGCAGCGTGCCAGTGTAAGTAAAGAATAATCTATATTATATTAAAAACTATAGAGACTGTATTTTTGAACGACCCAATCTCTATCACTCCGATTTTGAAAATTATTTCATAATAGAAAGCGCTTTAATATTCCTGAGTTATAGATCACTCCTTATCCACGCAATAGACCAAAATTCACGAGCAAAATTACTAATAAGCATTTCGTAAATACAAAATTTACTTTTTAGCTACCAAATATGACCCGGATGTGTTCTGTACATTAAGTTTTTACCCGCAAACTTTTTGCACATTAGCAAATTATGCGCATACGTTATTATTTCTTGAATTAACGATAAAATTAAAATTAACTCAAAACAACGCTAGAAATTGAATAATACTTTGACGTAAAAACACAAAAAAATGAATATTTAATAAAATGAGGCATACAGTAAAATTAACAATCACTTAATAAGATATTTTTATTCATTTAATATGTTTTTTTTGTGGTCCGTATTACCATATGAATATATGCCTAATAATACTTACAAAGCGGCGATAGCCTTGTTGGGCGTGGAACGGACTGCCAAGACGAATGTCCGCAGGTTCAAATCCCAAGGGCACACACCTCTGACTTTTCTAAAATCATGTGTGTATTCTTTGTGAATTTATCGTTCGCTTTAACGGTGAAGGAAAACGTCAAGAGGAAACCTGCACATCTGAGAAGTTCTCTGTAGGAATTACGAAGGTGTGTGAAGTCTACCAATCCACAACTAGGCCAGCGTGGTGGACTAAGGCCTAATCCCTCTCAGTAGTAGAGGAGGCCCGTGCTCAGCAATGGGAAAGTATATAATACAGGGCTGATATTATTAATACTTATGTTCTGGCAAAATTAAAAACGGCCACCAGTTTTATCATTGCTAGCAGATGGCGCCACATTCTCAAGATTCTAATAGGAGAAATTGATATTTTAATCTGTAGTCTCCTTCCATTTTGACTTCGGACGAAGACTAAGACCTTCCATTTGAATTTAACTTCACTATGAAAATGTCATCTACTCCGACACTGTTTCCAACTGTTAAAACGATCTCATTGATTCGAAACCTTAACAACAATTATCGAGCACCAAGCCATATACAATGTACAATAATGATGCGATTTATAATCATAAACAAGTCACGCTACGATGACGCAGAATAGCTGACCTTGTCTAGTTTTTGCTAGACACGTGATGGGAAGAGTTGGTAGACACTCGTGTTGCTATGGAGCTGATAGGTCATGTCAGGAGTAGAAGAAAACTTCCTGGTGTTTCCTGGTGACTGTGTGAGTGTAAGTGAGGATTCTAGTTGAAAACCAGCGCCAGGCACTCCTTGTATGGCATTAGTGTTGAGCTGGGACCTTTTTGGTAACAGGAACGCTGTCTGCCATTTTGGATTTTTTTTTATTTTTTTTTTGTGTTTGGGCACAAAACTACTACTTTGGTGGTAGAGATCTTACCGCCCTCACACCTACCACTACAACTACTGTAAGCCAGGATCAGCAGTGGCACGCATTTTATAACACCGAGTGGTGAAGCTCGCCGAGTCTCAGGGCAAACTAATTTGTCATTTTCCCGCAACGAAATTAATCAAATAGAAAGATAGGGAGCAGTTGAAAATATTAATTGTCCACTTCCCTCCATAGCAAAGCTACTATTTGGTGGAATTAGGATATTTGTATCCGCCGAGATGCCGACCACCATCCACAAAGTATAAAAACCGCCATAGTGGCCCACGTAACTATCGCGTTCCGGGATCAGCCTGTGTACATCCACTTCCAAAGAAGCTGTCATAATTGTGTTGACTAGCGAAGTATTCATCTCTCGTCGGCCAGCACTCCATCAAAACCCTACTTTGCATCAGGTGCGGTCGCTTTGCCGACAAGTATAAATTAAACTATAAATACATAGACATCCACCATCTTTAAATCAGTAAAGCATAACCAGCACAATAAGTACTAGCCGAACAATCGGAGGTGGTGGCTGTTCGCGGTTGGACGGCGGCCTCAGGGCGACCTTCGCGAGACGAGGCGACAGAAAAACAGTTTCCGGCTGGCTTTCCCGCTGCGACGCGACATTGTCTTGTCAATGATACTAACTTTATTCCATTTGAATCAACTCAATAGAGGTGTAAAGACCAAATAGACTGCATAGACTTATATTGTTTATACAACTAAATCTGATGAGCAGGCCGCTAGCCTGATAGCAACAAATACGAAAATGGGACTACATAGAAGATCTCACATTGTTTATAAAACTGAATAAAATAAGCAAACCACTAGCCTCAAAGCAGCTGTCCGTAAACAGTCGCAACACAATCAATTTTTTAAATTTTAAAGCACTGAATGGCTCTGCACTCGTATTTTTTAACATTCCAGAATCTTGATGTTAAGTTTCATACAAACAAGTATTAAAATTTGCTTAATGTCCTTAAAATTTAAAGAACAGAGCTGCACAATACTGTTTAGCGGCAGAAATAAATGGCTTCCTTCTTAATTTAGCTCCAGCGAAAGAATATCAACCAGGTACGCTGGTGATTGCACAAGTGTGAGCGTAATACACAAGTTCTCTGTTCCTTCACACTCAAAGTCCGGTGAGATGGTAATCCGACATGACTGAAGAGAAATCAGGGCATCGGCAGAAATAGAAATTCACCTGAGTTTCGCATACCAGAGACACACCATCTGGTAAAGATTAGAGATAAAAATTTGACAGTATACTATAGAATATAGACAATCAAAAACTTTGTTATTAACCACATAAATTGTTGGTTATTTAAATTCATAACCGATTTGTAGATTCGCGAACCCTAGTTCCGTCTCCATTTAACCTTTTAGGAATGAAAGCGGGGTCTCCTATTTGTTTCTATCAAAGCAAAAAAGAACTGTTTTAATCTTGTGATTTATCTTTTAATCGTCTAGCAACGTACTAATTTCTTTCCAAAAACATCAGATTATTTTTACTGGAAGTTTTTCAGATAAAATGATATCATCAAGAAACCATGGGGGTTCACCAAAACCGAAGGTGACGTATCAGCATGCGGGCTACATTCTAACCTTAAATGTTCTTCCTGATATGAGGATAATATACAAGTACCTTCGTGTCTAAGGACGCGGAAAAATGATTTGACACGACATAATAACGAACTTAGAAGGAATAAAAAACAATCTGGCAGCGATATAAGATATAACAATCTTTTTTCTCTTGTTATAGAGATGTTTTTTTTTGCAGTACGGCAAAGTAACCCCACTGAACGAAATGTTAACTGGAGTGGGGTCCAATAGAATGTCGACTGACGAGAGATGATTACCTCTTAACAGTCGACACAATGATAACCGGCCTGTTAGGACCGGATATACACAGGCTGATGCCAGAACGCGACACACTTACGTGGGCACTGGTGGTGTTAACACCTTGTGTACGGTGGTCGGTCCGGGCGGATATAAACATACCACCAGCAAATGTTTAACATCGGCCTAAGTGCCGGAGTTTGCCGTAGAGGCCCTATATTAAAAATGTTTTGGGTGTTCTTCAGAGCAGTGCGAACTTTAAGCACCCGCTTAGTTTAATGTAGATATGGGCCAAGAGAGGCCTCTAAAGCTTGGGGGCCCTATATGATTGATAATGCTGTTACGGCAGTAGCTACGCTTCTGACCGACATATCACCAGCGATGTTAGATCTCATATAACAGAGGGCCAGAATGTGACTATAATATACTGTCTATATTCATAAATACAATTTTGATTCTGCTTCCATCCGTTGACATCCAATAAACAATTATACTTACATGACAAATTGCTATATACCTGTATCCGGAGACAGCGGAAGCAGCCAAGCGTGGTTGGATGTGACGTCAAAGGGTGGTATAATGACGTAATTAGAGCCTGTTGTAACATAAGTCGGAACTATAAAATCAACCCAGTACCTGTAGTAGTGATTTACGCATTCTTCTGACTGCCTCGGTGGCGTAGTCGTAATTGTACACGCTACAGTCCAAACACAACAACTTAGGGAACAAGTATCCTTAAGCGTAGGTTAGGCCCGGTTGGAGTTCGTCCACCACGCTGGAGTAACAAGGATTATAGTCCATATAGAATTCATATGATTTGCAGCTTTGATAGTTTTCCAAACATGCTCCGAAAAAAGCTTCTAAACTAGAAAGAACCTATCTGGCATTGTGGATATTCAAGGCGGAGGTTACGATAAATTTGCTGATCCTCATTCACCTTCCTTTATCATAAAGACTTCACCTAATATGACATGACATAATAACACAGCACATATTTAATGGTGGTAGGTGTCTCATATGTGAGAGTCCTCCTGAGTAGTTACCACCGCAATGTCTATTTCTGCCGCCTAGCAACAGTGTGTTGTCATTGTTGTTTTTCGGTTTGAAGGGCATTGTAGCCAGTGTAACTACTGGACGTAATAAGACTTAACATCTCAAGTCTTAGGATGGCGAGCGCAGTGGAATACCAAACAATACTTTATAACTAGGTTGTTGGATGTTTCTGCTGTTTATAGGCGGCCGTATTGCATACCATCAGGCGAACGGCAAGCTCGTCTCGTTATTCAAAGAAAATAAAATAAAAAAAAGACAACAAAGTAGCTAAGATTTTCTGGTATCCCTCGCTGGCAGTCATAGAAAAAGCACCATCTAATAACATAATAACAGATTTCATTACCTCAAAATATTCTTACAAGTTTACGCCAAAATTCCTAACATCCGTCGCCCAAGCCATACAAGCGTGGTCGATGGTATCTCATGCAGGAAGTGCAGGCGTGCAGCGGGCTGTGTGCGTGCGTCATGCTACATCGGGTGGGATAGGGTTGGCACGAATTAGTAATAAAATAGAATTTAAAAAAATGGGTTATTGGGTTAAGTTGGGTTTTGGATGTTAAAAAAATGGAATAACGGTTTAGCGTGTAAGATCGCCGCGGGATTTGATATTAAAACAGTTAAAATATTTTAGTGGGTTATGTTTGAAAAATTCAATAATATTTAAAGATATTTATAAAATTTCTTCATCTATAAACGTAAACTACCTACTAGAAGAATCAATTCATCGCTTATTATTATATTAGGTTCTTTTAGTGAAGATCCCCGTCACGTAGTGACATCTATATTTTGCGCATACGCACACATTGGTTCTGGTTATTTCGGTACCTACCCCTTTATTTAACTACTATATCACCTACCCTTAAATTACAATAGCCCTAGAAATACAGCAAATTTGATTTCGACCTGCAAAGATGCACGCAAAAATTTCCATTTTTTTAAACTCACAAATTTAAAACTTACTAATAATCAGTAATTTCTCTCACCGTTGTTTAGATCAAATTATCATCTGTCACGCACCGCGTACTGGCCTTCATGGGCAGTCATCTTTAAAATTAAATAACACGCCTAAAAAATATAATAAAAAGTAAAACTCGATTGAGTTGCCTTGAATGATTTTTTATTTGGTTATGGTTTGAAGATTTATTAACGGACTGATATGGAGATTATAGAGAAAACTGTAGAGAACACAATGTTTTGTTTATTTAAGAGCGAATTTAAGTTGCATCTCTTACAAAATATATGATAAAAGATTTTTGTAATTTCTGACTTTAAAAGTACGCAAACCCATAATGGCCGCGTAGAGTCGTTTGCTCCTTATATGTCGCTTATAAGGAGTGATTAGCATTTTTTTGCATAAATTGTACGATTCCTTGCTGACTGTACATATTTTTCAAAAACTGTGAATGTAAAGCCTAATATCTTTAAAAATCATGAACAGTCTCCTAAGAAAGTTTTGTAATAGCAACAGCGGATAGGGTAGCTTGCCCTTTGTTGCCCCATATTAAAATCCATCTTGTATATTTTGATGCAGCTAACCTCACCTATTAGTGAATACATTTTGAATATAGAATCAATGGTTCCGAAGACTACCTCCGGCAAACCCACAAACATAACCTCTTTATAATATTTATATTATAGACAACCTATCGTGTCGTGCCAACCCTGTTTACACTCCACTTGTTTATGCACAAACTGATAGCTCATCCGTCCTTGTCTAACACATGCTAGACAGTACACCCGTCTCGCTCCTACCTAACTGTGGACGTACAGTTACTCGAACGCTTATGATCGATCAACGCGTCATTTACTTTGCTTTTGGGGATATGAACTATGGAAACAATTTATTATGCCCAGTAGTCTGGACTTCGCCGTGCTGCCAACCTAACGAATTTAAATTAAGAAATTCCGTGTCATGTTGCATGTCTGTAAAAGTGACAATCGTTCCAATTTTGAAATAGCGTGTTAACGTTAAATTGGAATTCGAAATTTAAACGCCACTTTTTAAAACTGATTGCGAATAAAAATCGAAATTTTACACTCACGCTGTGATATTAGCATAAAAATGCCAACATTTTTGTAAGTTTTCATAAACATAGCAAACGTAAAGATAAAAATTACAACTCGCGAGCAAAACCATTCAACTGATAATGCAGTTACAATGAACGGTTCAATTGAATTTTTATCATACAATTGACCTATAAATTACTAATTAATTACAATCATTATGGAGATGATTAATTCTCGGAGTATTTAGTTCAATGTCAGTAGAAGTTTTAAAAGGAATTTACTAGGTTTTAAGACGTGGTTTTTGATGCATGATTATAAAGTCCTATTTGGCAGCGCCCGTATAAAACAATATACCTCTTATACTCTAATAGGTATTTCTAAGGTATGTGAAGACTGCCCGCACTACAGCATGGTGGACTAAAGCCTAAACCCTCTCAATAGTAGAGGTGGCCCTGTCCAACAGTGGGAACGTATAAAGATATTATTACATTCTATACGTGGCGTAGTCGTATTAGATGAAGAGCTGAGATCTCGGGTTCGAGTCTCGGGTCGGGAAAAGTGATATTGGGTTGTTTTACTCAGTATCAGCCTGGAGTCTAGAATTTGTGCCCGATATGGCGATAGGCCCTCTATCACATCATGGGACGGAAAAAGTGCGGCGAAAATTAAGTGCACCAATTGCGCCTCTGCCTATCCCTCGAGGATAAAAGGCGTGAGTGTGTGTGTTCTTCTTATACTAATAATAAGCATTGGCCACATTTCTCTAAATGATTCTATATTAGTGGCCCAGTTAGAAATTGATGGCACTTTTTCATAATGAATGGTCTCAGCGCCATCTCTGTTCTTTGTAACTGTTTTAAATTGAATACTTTTATAAGAGTTGGAATTTCTGTCCAATAATTTATGTTAGGAGAATTATTTTTTATAAACTAAACATGAGATATAGGTCTTATATCTTATGTTAAGCTATGTACCGTTACCTCCACTGACACTCATGCTCAGGACAGTACGGTGGATGTGGTTGGGCGCAGGTTCGATTCCGCGCAGCCTTGAACCAGCGCCGCGCGACCTCGTATAGAAATGCAGAGGAATCAGAGCGTGCTCGCGTGTTGTTGGCAATGTATCATATAAGAGTTGTTTATAAATGGCTAGGTTGTTGAAAATGGCGTTCCGGAATCAGCCTGTATATCCGGTTTCAAACAAGCCGGCATATTTGTGTCAACTGGCGAGGTATAAAATCGTCAGTCGACACAAATTTGCTGGCCGGCATATATGTCGTTTGGACCCCACATCACTGACTATCGTTTGCTGAGAATTTCTGCCGTGCCCTTATAAAAATACCATTTATCCCAGCCCTATATTCTATACTGTCCCACTGTTGGGCACGGGCCTCCTTTACTACTGAGAGGGATTAGGCCTTAGTCCACCACGCTGGCCTAGTGCGGATTAGTAGACTTCACACACCCTCGAAATTCCTATAGAGGACTTCTCAGGTATGCAGGTTTCCTCACGATGTTTTCCTTAATAATAAGCAAGCGATAATTCACAAAGAATACCCACATAATTTTAGAAAAGTCAGAGGTGTGTGCCTTTGGGATTTGAACCTGCGTACATTCGTCTCGGCAGTTCGTTACACAACCAACTAGGCTATCGCTGCTACGACAATCAACAGTCACAAATACAGATCAGGCGTTTCACAAAATGACAATTGTTCCAACAATGTGTGTAACATTTCTCCGTTGTTACACGTGGATGGAGGTGTTATTCCGTTTGAATTGAGTATGCATCGCTGATCGTGCTGAGATCACAAGGGGCCGTCGGACGGAACTTTCCGTTTCGGCTACCGAAATTCGGGCTTCGGTTTCGGCGAAAAAATGATCCATTATCACTGATACCAGACTTTCCCGCCCTCACACCCACCACTACAACTCCTGTAAGCCAGGATCAGCAGTGGCACGCATTTTATGACACCGAGCGGTGAAGCTCGGCGAGTCTCAGGGAAAACTAATATGTCATTATCCCGCAACGAAATTAATCAAATAGAAAGATAGGGAGGAGTTGGAAATATTAATTGTCTACTTCCCTCCATAGCAATGTGGGTGACAAAATCATGATCTAAGGAGGCGTTTTAACCTCAAGGATGCGGACTATCACTGGTAGTGTTTATCGATTGACAACGGATGATTACTCCTCGACAGACGATAGGCAACAAAATTCCTATTGGAACAGGATATACACAGACTGATCCCCCCGCGACACACGTGGGCCTATGGCGGGTTTTAACACCTTGTGTATGGTGGACGCTGTCCTTTCAATCAAAAAACGAAATCAATGTATAAATAATAAATGTTCTGCGCGCCCTAATCCATATTTCCAATATATCTATACGACATAAAAGTCTACTTTATGAGAGCTACCCTCATGATGTGTTTTGAGAATCGAATATTTTTCCTCCTTTAAAATCAAACCACAAATCCACTGCCATTATAAATAACACGGTTAAAAAAACATTTAGAAGTCTTCTCCGTGGTATCAATAACCAGCAATTCATAACACAATACAAAAATAAAAAAAAAAAACACATTTCTCTCTAATCCTTACCAGGAACACATAAAGTTACATCCCTTAGAAGTCTTCTCCGTGTTATCAATAACCAGCAATTCATAACACAATACAAAAATTAAAAAAATAACATCACATTTCTCTCTATTCCTTACCAGGAACACATAAAGTTAAAGAGGTTTTCGAAACGTTTACTCCGGGCCGACGGCCTTGCCCGACCTTCCTGGCTGCACTCGCATTCCTTTGCCATGACGGTTATGGACGCAAAAAAACCGTTTCCTAGATGTGGAAGCTTTGTTATTTTAATGGGGTGGTCATTTATTTTTGGCGCCAAAAATGCCTTTAACATTCAGAAAATATAACGCACTCTTAATAAAATAATGACCCACTCCAAAATTGCCAATTTGCGGGAATCGTCAAACAACCAATTTCTGTTAGCGTCCTTTTAGTTTTTTCCCTATTTTTTCATGCTATAGGTTTAATTTTTTACCTATCTTTAATAAGCTCAATTTTAAAGCAACTTCAAAAAAAGGTAGCAAACAAAAATTAGTTTTCCGACGACGGCCACAAATAAAAAAATTTGAAATAGGTTATTATTTTATTAAGAGTGCGAATTAATTGCAAAATGTAGGTATATTGTAACTGAATTTTCGGACGACAAACATCTCAGTGTTCCTCGTAATCATAAGGACTGCAGTCTTCGAAACGTCGGGAGAAAATAATAATATAAAAAACCGCGATAAAATCCGTTAAATTGTTTTATGATGCTTATACAAAATTGATACTTATATATTGATAAGTTCTATTCCAATAATTATGAATATCTTATACCAAACACTGTTATTATCTTATAAAATTACACAATGGGGCTTTCATTCCGGGTGGTGATGCGAGCAATATAAAATTAGGGAATAATTCATGTTTAGGTAATAGTAGCTTGTATGTAGCTATGAAAGAAAACTCCTCGGCCTCTGGCGCGCACAGAAAATGCACTAAGTATGAATTTTAAAGTGTAGTGTTTATCGACTTGGCGTCTACGCGGCGCCTTACGATACTGCATGACAGGTTTAATATCAAACTGAACCGTTTAAAATTCCAATGTTTGCACGTAATTCCAATTTAAAACGCATTTTCCCGTGTTAATCACCCGTGACTCAGTCATTAAGTCGACAAAGGGATGAGTCAAAATACCCAAACATGTTTCACGTCAAATTCCGCACGCCTGATATGTGCGCATCATGCTTTATCGTTCTCAATATATTTCATAAAAAATATTGTTTCAAGTCTTAGTGTTATATAACGATAATATCAACCCTGTATTATACTGCCTCCGTGCAGCGCACGGTCCTCCTCTGCTATTGAAGAGATTAGGCCTTAGTAGGCTAAGTGCGTGGAGAATTTCTCAGGTATGCAGGTTTCCTCGCGAAGTTTGCCGTCACTGTTAAAGCAAGCGATAATTCATAAAAAATACTTACATATCTAGAAAAATCAAAGGTGGTTTAAAACCTGCCCACATTCGTCTCGGCAGTACATTCTGTCCTGCCTGTCTTCTGAAAGTTAAATCTGTCGAATTGATAAACTTCCCTTATCCCTATATCTCTCCCTTAAGCCTTATTTAGATGTAACAATTTTCTTTCTGCGCAAATGCGATTTTTGAAAGGAAATATATACATAATTTGCCACGTCTGATCATTAATAATGGCGAAATCCATTTCTACATTTACTTATAAAAAAACATCTTTAGAATCTTTCACATTTCTTTTTAAAAATATGATAATTACTAGGATTCATATAAAGAATATGGAATATTGGGAATTTTAGGCATTACTATAGTAATAAAAAAAACTACGCATTAAATTCTAGTAAAGATGAAGTAACAAAAGTAATTTAGTACGTTTGCACAAACACTGAGGTGTTTACGATGAGACTGTATTAACAATTACTTAATCAGATAACCGCTATCTAAGCAAACAGACGAAAGTCGGACACGATGGGACCTACTCTGGGAATGGTGTGGGCATCACGTCCCACGTTCTTAGGCACGAAAGATATATGCTGCTACAAATACAATTAATAATGATGGGCAAGGTGGAGGGGAAGAGACGAGCTGGACGAAGGAAAAAATCGTGGCTGAGAGACATCCAAGAGTGGACCGCTATCATCTTCGTTGAACATCTGTTCCGCCTGGCCAATGATAAAGAGAAATACAGGAAGCTGACGGCCAACCTTCAACAATGAAGAGGAACTTAAAGAAGAAGAAGAATCAAGTCCCATACTGTTGTTTGGCTTAACTACAATTAATAACATTACAAAATCTAAAACGTGTCAAAAAAAATACCGTTTTATAATTTTTCTATTCTGAGTTCGTTTATGTATTTCTTTTAAAATTAATTTCGAAGAAAAAATTGAAAACCAAGAATGCTTGATGACGTCATACATACGGTTGTATGAAGTAGTTTCCATGGACCATATTACGATTTTCTTAAAAAACTAACACCGTTATATCAATGTCAAATGTCAATATTACAATTAGTACGTCACAACTGTCACTTTCAAAGAGAGAGAAAAAAAAAACTTCACTTTTTTCACTACAAAGCAAAGGTATATATGTCGTCATTTCGTGCTTACGTCGTTTTAGAATAAAACAAAGTTTAAAGTGAAAATCACGAATGAAAACAGATTTTGAAAAAATAAAAAATATTGGTGTCATAACTTTAAATCTAGTTCATCTGTGCTCATGTCTTTTACCTACGTATTCAATTACTTAACAAATTGCGTTTTTACTATTTCTTTATTACCCATTATAAAGCACATCTTTATCACCATATCGACCTTTATACAATGTAACGTAATTGTCGGCATGCGTGATGAAATACCTGCGCGAAGGTCGGGTGCCGCCCCACACACGCCTTCATACCTCATCATGGGAGGGCCAAAGACCATATGGGTCAGGGTTTTTTGTAGCAGGTCGTCTATGTAGTTATATTATCTAAGGATATCTACACTCCATAGAACTAGTTAGGGGCTCAAAGAATATCACGATTGATGTTATAAAAATATGTCAAACGATAAACAGAATTATAACTTAAAAATTCGTATAAAAATTAATTCGATTTGAAAACAATGATCAGGGACTAGTAGGCGTAGAAGATGAAAACGACTGAGACAGAAGTAACTAAGGAAAAAAAAATGGAAAAATTAAGGCGAGCCTTCCCTGTCTTAACTTTTTAGGGGTATGATTCGTCAGTAATATTGTTATAGGTATCAATTTCTTCTGCATATAAGATAGCGGTGATATCTTAGCTCATAACTGCGCTGACTTATTTATATGATCATAGATCCAAGTTGGTTATACAGCAGGGTTAACCACTGCCAAATAGTAAGTTTTTCATATTGATCTATTTCCGCTGTAAATCGAATATACCGAGATCGAATGAAACCGTTTGCAAAGAGCCATTCAAAAATGGAATAAGACAAGGTTCGTTCGAAAACATTTCAAAAACAACCATAGACAAAAACAGCGCGCTTAAGATTTTATATCGTGTTTATATTTATATTTAACCCATAGAGTTTTACCGCGCAGGTATTTAATTAGTACGCTTGTAATTAACTGCATATTGTTTAATTTACGTGCAACTAATTGCCTGTGTATTGTTAATGGTTCAAGTCAACGATGGCTGTCGGGACCGCATTGTTGGCATTAAATTAGCAATAGCCTTTGTGGCAAACATTCATGGAATAAAAAACTAAACGATAAGCTGTCAATTATAGACAATTTATTTAGAGAAAAATTAAAAGTAGATAGATAGATATATATGTATATATTTTTTTCGTTACCAAAATATGCACATGGGTAATGTTTATTCAAAGAAATGAAAGTAAGACCCAATGTAAATTACCATTTTATATAACATGCGACAATGTCTCATAATGACTTAAATATATTTCTAATTCCGTTTCTGTTAAAGTGACATCAATATTTGACTTCATTACTCATATCTCAGCTTGATTGCGGCAATTCTAATCTAGAGTTCTTTCATTACAGATTTATCCACGGCTGAAGTGTTCAGACAACTTGAAGTGTCGCAGTGGTGAATCGATTAAAAAGTGTTAAATAGTGTCAAATCGATTAAAAAACGACCATAAGCAAATTGTGTTCGAAATTTAAATAAAAACTGCCAGTGTTTAAAAGGCGCCAAAATCTGTTCATAATTCGAATTTCAACTATTATACGAAAGTGTTGTGCAGTGCGGCAATTAATTTCCCGCGGTTTTGTATGATGAGCGGGGAGTATGGGTGATCTCCAAGTACATAAGACCTGCGTGCGGGTGAACTCCGCTGACGATGAAGAGTCGCGGGATGAAGTCGACGCCGAGCTGCCCAAGAAGAATCCCTTCGTCAGGGTACGTACAATGTTCTAATATGAGAATTTATTTACCCTTCCATTTCAAACTTTACTAATCGCGGGATCATGTAAAGAAAATTTTTCGTTTGTTTTAAAGATTCACTTTTACAGAATTACTTTCGAAGTAATGTTGAACTTAATATTAATTATAGAAAAAAAATACACTAACAAAATGTTATCCTACGCTTAATAATTTTCTCCAAATTACATGTAATATCCGGTAATATGGATATCTTTTTCAGAATTTTGACTTTCCAAGTTGTTATGTAACTCTCAGGCTTGCATTTGAGCTTTTTGCAGTAATGATTATGTTATGCAATGTTCTAATAGACACTGGACAAAGGCTGTTCATCTTCAATACATCTACCAATATACAGGTGGTTATAAAAAAGGTGGTTTAAACTAAAAGGGATATTTAGTAACACTTTTAGTAGGATATATTTTATATTCGCCCGGATAGCGACCATCGTACACGGTGATAAAACCCGTCATAGTGGCCCATGCAAGTGTATTGCGTTCCGGGATCAGCCTGTGTATATCCGGTTCCAACAGGCCAGCATAATTGTGTCAACTACCTTGGGGTAATCATCTCTCGTCAGTTGACATTCTATTACCATCAGGTGCAGTGGGATAAATAAAAATATATCAGCATTTAATTTCTTATAACAACTGGACAATCAACTCATAGAAAGATAATACTTATTTTATATGGAGAACCAGGTCTATGCGCTTTTTGATTCAAAAATTGTTTAAAACTCTTTGTCGGTAGTTTTTGCATTGTTTAAATATAGAATGGAAGCAAATGATTATGCCCGGCCTTTAAGATGGGCTTATTTTTTCATAAATTAAGGGAGGGTACCTACTTCTTTTATAATAAAATAACCAAACTCCTCTCTGAGTCAGCAAACGATCCCAATCTCAATCTACAATCCGATACAGAGAATGAACCAATCAAAATAACTCATTTGGAACGACATAAAAAACTTCGCTCTGATTGGTCCTTTCATAGATCGAAAAAAGCGATCGTCCGTTTATTGAAAATGGCGGTAAATTTGTCGTTTATTGAACCGCTTTACATCATCCTGTAGTAATAAGAAATGAAATTGTGTGCAAAAACCACTACACGAAAAATGTCCAAATTACTGCCATTATGATCTCTATTATAATAAAATAACTACATTTTTTTATCAACAAACACTTTTCACTTGCTGATAAATTAGAAATGGGTATTCTGTTCAGTTTTTGTATGTTCGCGATAGATGACAACTTAATAATGGCTGTAGCTGGTATTTTGGGGAGAGGAAGTTGAGAAAACAATTGATAGACGACATGAGTATATCGTTTGCACGATTGGTGACGAGTATATAGTCCATTGAAATGTTACATTTTTTAGGCCTTACCTTGCGTTTTTTAGAGGACGCAATTTTATTTTTTTAGTGTAGGGGGGGTCAGTGTAAAGCTAAAACCAAGTTTGTGGGGTCGCCACCCTTGTCCCACGGCCGCCATCTTGAAAATAGGGGTTGAAATGGTTTTTACGATGTATCTCTTAAACTATTTATCAAAAAAAAAAAAATTGTGTCCTCTAAAAAACGCAACCCCAAATGTAACTTTTCAATTGACTAATAGGTCTCTTAACAGCTCGGGTTGACTTATTTATTTATTTAAGGACCTCTAGCGAAGGATATACGGCATATAATAAAAACAATGTCGTAGTACTTTTACAATTAGCAATGTGACATGCCTCTTCAATTAAAGTGATAAATATTTTCTGCTCAATTACAGCTTAGACTCCCCCTAGCCTCCTATCATATGGTGAGAAATATAAGTTGACCCTTTAAGGACAAAAAACGTGATATAGACCAAAACAATATTCCAATCACACTCGTTTACCATTTATATTTTATTTTAAATTACTATAATCAGGTATAATTTCTGTTCATATTTATAATTAACTAGTTGACCCGACAGACGTTATCCCGTCTCAACTATGAATTTGCAGCGCGCATTCTGTCAATCGCTGACAGGTATTTCAAACAATTGACAGTTATATAAAATTAATATTTTCGTTAAGTTTTCTTAAATTTTCTAATTTTCCGCGCAATTTGATTTTTTTTTTCATAAGAACCTCCTGATAATAACAAACACAACAAAAAAAAAATTAAATCGGTCCAGCCATTCACGCGTGATACCATGACCCAGGGAAATAGAGACTCATTTTTAGTGTTTTTTTTTTTTATTAGGTGTAATTACTGTTAATACTTATAATTAAGGTTTAGTGTGAGCTACCTCAATACCGTATTTCCTTTCTTTCTTTCTTACCAGCAAACATCCCAAAAGCAAACCAGTCGGGTCGCTTCTGTCGAAGTGGGTGACTGGCACCGCTCGATTTCAATACGTAATCGAACCAGCGGGTCGTTGTGCCACTTACAAGCGCCGAGATACGATGCAGAGGTTAGTTATGAGACGTGCTGTTTAGAAACAAATACTTTTGCGGTATAATATCAGCCCTGTATTATATACTGTCCCACTGCTGCACGGGCCTCCTCTACTACTGAGAGGGATTAGGCCTTAGTCCACCACGCTAAGTGCGGATTGGTAGACTTCACACACCTTCAAAATTCCTATAGAGAATTTCTCAGGTATGCAGGTTTCCTCACGATGTTTTCCTTCACCGTTAAAGCAAGCGATAATTCACAAAGAATACACAGACAATTTTAGAAGTCTGAGGTGTATGCCCTTGGGTTTTGAACCTGCGGACATTCGTCTCGGCAGTCCGTTCCACACCCAACTAGGCTATCTTAAGAAGTTCTCTATAGGAATTTCGAGGATGTGTGAAGTCTACCAATCTGCACTAGGCCAGCGTGGTGGACTAAGGCCTAATCCCTCTCAGTAGTAGAGGAGAACCGTACCCAACAGTAAGAAAGTATATAATACAAGGCTGATATTGTTATATTGAGATCTTCCAACTTCAAAACCAATTCTAAATAACTAAATCCAGTGGTCCGCACGTCTCAACATTAGAGCGTGGATATGAGTACTTAGCCGGGAATGTAAGCGGTCGCGTGTCGAGTGATACTCGGTAAAGGAGAGTAACTGACCATATTGGGAAACTGTTTCCGTTGCATTAAATACTTGCGGGAAAGTTACTTGCACAAGTATTTAGGAACGTATAGCACGTAGGAATTGTGGACATATTTGATAGTATCTTTGACAAAAACTTAAGCAAAATCTTAGTGGTCAATTTTTTCTTAATAAACCTAAATTTGAAACTAACATCGTAGCAAGTATGTGGTTTCATTTAGTAAGGCAATGTCAAAATGACCCTGTATATATTTGTACTAGCTTTTGCTCGCGGCTCCGCCCGCGTTATAAAGTTTTTCGGGCTAAAGTTTTCCGTTATAAAAGTCACGCTATATATTTTCCCGGGAGCCTATGTTCTTCCCAGGGTCTCAAACTGTCTCCATACCAAATTTTATCCTAATATGTTAGATAGTTTTTGAGTTTAACACGTTCAGGCAAACAGATGCAGCGGGGGACTTTGTTTTATAATATATTTTTGTAGAACTTTTTAAGAGGAACATTCCCGTCATACATCATTGGTGCATAACTTTAACCGTTTACGCAGCACACGCAACAGAAGCTCTCAAAATTAATAAATTTTTCGCGTTTTTGCAACATGTTTAATTACTACTCCGCTCCTATTGGTCATAGCGGGATGATATATAGCCTATAGCACTCCAAGAACAAAGAGCTATCCAACACAAAAATATTTTTTCAGTTCGAATCGGTAGTTCCTGAGATTAGCCATTACTGCTCCGCTCCTATTGGGTATAGCGTGATGATATATAGCCAATAGCACTCCACGAACAAAGGGCTATCCAACGCAAAAAGAATTTTCAGTTTGGACCGGTATTTCCTGAGATTAGCCATTACTGCTCCGCTCCTATTCGGTATAGCGTGATGATATATAGCCTATAGCACTCCACGAACAAAGGGCTATCCAACGCAAAAAGATTTTTTCAGTTTGGATCGGTATTTCCTGAGATTGGCCATTACTGCTCCGCTCCTATTGGGTATAGCGTGATGATATATAGCCTATAGCACTCCACGAACAAAGGGCTATCCAACGCAAAAAGAATTTTTCAGTTTGGACCGGTAGTTCCTGAAATTAGCCATTACTGCTCCGCTCCTATTGGGTATAGCGTGATGATATATAGCCTATAGCACTCCACAAACAAAGGGCTATCCAACGCAAAAAGAATTTTTCAGTTTGGACCGGTAGTGCCTGAGATTAGCGCGTTCAAACAAACAAACAAACAAACAAACAAACTCTTCCACTTTATATAATAGTATAGATAGATAACAAGAGATGATTCCTATCCTAGCAATCGACTGCCAGACCCATCAAAGCCAAATGGTTCGCGGTCAATAAAACCTCAACTAATTGCCGCTACACTTTCAAAACCGCATGATAACGTTAACCATTGCGATTAACTCAACGAGAAATGTCTGTACACTTGTAGCATGCTTATTGTAACATATCTGATTTATTTATAAGAGCTAATGATGTTGACGCGAAGGTTAGTCATCGAAATAGAAATTTTCGGATTTTATACTGATTTTTTAAATTTTGATTTTCACCTATGTTTCGATGAAAAGACCTTAAATTGTTTTTTGAAATTCATAATTTTTTGTATATTCCATAAGCCTTAAATGTATGAAACGAGTATTCAACTAAGTCGTTTGCGCAGGGCTTTGAAAAGCAATGCCATTTATATTTCTATACCTATGTCTTTAACTTTAGGCTCTTTTAAAAAAAGTGTTTCCATAACTAAAGTATTTATCAATTTGATACACATCTATTTAAACACATTCGACTTATATTTTTCTTGACAGTGACTTTTTTCTTGTCTAAAAGCATTTTTGAGTAATGCGGTATTCGTTCTTAACTTGTGATATAACGACCAAGTCGATAAAACAAGGTTCTCTGTCAACCCATTCGAATTAACGCGTGAATATACAAGAAAACTTTTGAACCAAGGCACTGAACTCTGGAATCCACGTATGGCTCGACGCAAGCAGGCTTCAAGTGAGAGTCGATCGCAACATTCTTAAGGACAACTCCGCTTTCCTGCTTGTGCAAGGCTTGTGAAATTTCAACTATGCGTACTGCGTTTTACCTTTTGCAATCGTGCACGTGAAAAAGCATATTTCTATAAACAATAAAGTCTAAAATAAAACAATGTCGCATATTGGAGCAGACCTATGTCCAGCAGTGGACAAAGATACAGGCTAATGATGTTGATGAAAGTCTAAACTAAAATGATTTGATTTTTTTTTCTATCCCGGGAATTTAGCGGGAATTATTGCGGGAAAACTGTCACGTGAATAAAGACGTCGGCAAAAGGCATACGAATACTGCTAAAATAGGTCGATAAAGGAATAGCTGTATTAGGAATTAAGATACATTTAAAACTGTTGCAATTTTTTCCTAAAGTTACTGTTTTCTGGTAGTTCTTTCATATGTGAGAGTCCGCCCGAGAAGATACCACCGTATTGTATATTTCTGCCGCCAAGCAGAAGTGTGTAGTCACTGTTGCGTTCTAGTTTGAAGGACATTGTAACCAGTGTAACTACTAGACATAATAAGACTTATCACCTCATGTCTCAGGGTGGCGAGCGCAGTAGACTACGAAACAATACTTTGTAATTGAAAGTGTTGGATGGTGTTAGTACTGCTTATGGCAGTCGTATCGCTTACCATCAAGCGATCGGCAAGCTCGTCTCGTCATTCAAAGCAATAAAAAAAAACAAAAACAGTTGTAATGAATGCCGTAAAATTATCACGGCACGCCATAGTTCGATAGTTATATTAAAGTAAATGGGGCTCCATCATTAAAGAGACAAAGAGTATGATGTGAGGCATGTGATGTAACAATAACGATCTTGTATATGTATACTGCCGTGCTAATAGTTTTATAGTATTGTATGTAAAACTGAGATAGAGACACTCTTTTAAGGTTTTTTTTTTTTTTAAGTTTAGTTCTAAACAAGATACCGTTATTTAGGTAAGTTCATTGGATGGGTATTTCTTTAAGTTATCTGACGACTTAAAAATCAAGATTTTGATTTTTTTTTTGCGATCCGCTTTTGAGCTTAGCACGGCAGTATATGTGAGATAACAATGTTCTATTTCTGACAAGATGCAGTGGTTATTCTTTATAAGTGAATGGACGATTCGTTTAACAATATTATTTGTCAGTTAAACTTAGTTTCGAAATTTAATTGAAACAAGCTAGTGACATAGCGGTACGCTCACAATTTCGACAAAATGGCGGCGATTGCACTGTAAAATTACTAATTATACAAACTAAAGGGGAATAGAGTAAAATCCAAAGATTCAAGGCATGCGTAACCACGGCTGAGACAAACAAAAGTCAAGCTCTCAAATAAATGGTAATCAAAATTCACACTTTCGTCTTATACATTAAGACTCTCCTCCAAACAAATGACCTTGAGCAATCATCCCAAACATCGGCGCACGAGTTCCGCCGGGAATATGCAGTTTTAGGAATAATTTCTTTGATAAATCAATTTGAGATCTTTTTTAATGTTTTATACTGCCAAAATATGCCTTATTAAATTGTATACTTAATAGTGTTTTTGCAAATTTAAATGTTGTGTATTATAGGAGATGCATCAACAATTTTAGTGTCATTTTTATAATGAAATTGATGACAAAATATCCTTGTTATAAAAAAAACTACTAAAATGAAGATAACATATTGTAGAAATGATATTTATTTTTTTCTTCTATATGTCTTATAAATTTCGAGTAGATAGCTTTGAAAAATACGGCTAAAGCGCCGTTTTGCTAGGGAGTTCACCTTTACTGGTGAATAATATCTACGTACTTAAATAGGGCACCATTTTGCTGAGGGGATCCTTAACTGTCGAATATCTACCTCAACATTAGGAAACAAGCCCTTACCCTATTCATAAAACCCAGTATGTCATACAAGTAAACACATTCGCACGAGAAAGCGTCCAGCGGATGTTTCTGTGAAACTGACTAGTAAACACCATTGTATAGGCATCGATTACGAGCATGGGAACCTTACCTGCTTAGCGACACGCCATACAAGCTACGACCATTGACTTCTTTTTCATTGTCGGATAATTCACTGAATGTTATTTCTATCTTTTTTTTTAAGATTGACGAGACGAGTTTGCCGTTCGCCCGATGGTAAGCGATACGACCGCCCATAAACAGTAGAAAGACTATCCAATACCTTGAATTATTGTTTGGTATTTTACTGCGGTCGCCATCCTAAGACATGAGATGTTAAGTCTTATTATGTCCAGTAGTTACACTGCAACATGTAAACCCATAATACTAAGAGTATCATACTGTAGCCAGTAAAGAAATGAATACGTTTTTAAAAAATATAGGTTAGGAATATCATATAACAATAGTTACTCTACAAGTCCTTGCTGGTGGTAGGATATATTTTATATCCGCCCGGATAGTGACCACCATACAAAGTGTTAAAGCCTACCATAATCGCCCACATAAGTGTCGCGTTCCGCTGTGTATATCCGATTCCAACAGGCCGGCATAATTGTGTCGACTTCCGAGGGGTAATCATCTCTCGTCCATTGACATTGTACTGGACTCTACTTAGTAGTAGGTGCAGTGAAGTCACCGCTGTGGCTAAAAGTATAAAAACAACAGCGTGGCTTTATTTTCAAACCTTAAGAATAGTTGTAAAGGTATCATACTACACGAGGTATCACATGGTTTGTTTAGGAATAATTTCGATGAAAATCTTGGTCCATTCCCTTCGAGCCCTTATCCCTTTTATTGATATTCTAATTTATTGATTACTTTCCTCAAACAGATATCGCGATCACATCTATAAAGAACTAGTTGACCCGACAGACGTTGTCCCGTCTTAACTATGAATTTGCAGCGCGCATTCTGTCAATCGCTGACAGTTATTTCAAAAAATCGACAGTTATATAAAATTAATATTTTCGTTAAGTTTTCTTAAATTTTCTAATTTTACGCGCAATTTTTTAGGATTTTTTTCTTTCATAAGAACCTTCTCGTGACAATAACAAACACAACAAAAAAAATTGTGAAATCGGTCCAGCCGTTCACGCGTGATGGCGTGACCAAGGGAAATAAGGATTCTTTTATATATACAGATAACTATTAACAAGCGTCAAAGAATGTTTCTGTCAAACAATAAATACGGTACATTGGTACGAATTCCTAACGCCAACCACACGTTGTCCTCGCGGGTGTGGCGTGTAACAATTGTGTGGGCGCGTTGTAATGCCATTCAATGGACGGATACTGGTTTTGTCTAGCTATAAGATGTCTGAACGGAAATACTTGCGATCAACTTTGCTTGGAGACTCATGTCGTAACACTTTGAACTTTAACTTATCTATAATAATAATAATATCAGCCCTGCATTATATACTTGCTCACTGCTGAGCACGGGCCTCCTCTACTACTGGGAGGGATTAGGCCTTAGTCCACCACGCTGGCCTAGTGCGGATTGATAGACTTCACACACCTTCGAAATTCCTATAGAGAACTTCTCAGATGTGCAGGTTTCCTCACGATGTTTTCCTTCACCGTTAAAGCGAACAATAAATTCACAAAGAATACACACATGATTTTAGAAAAGTCGGAGGTGTGTGCCCTTGGGATTTGAACCTACGGACATTCGTCTTGGCAGTCCGTTCCACACCCAACTAGGCTATCGCCGCTTTTTGGGCTTTAACTTGCTGTGAGCAAATGACAGTTTTAATGTGTTCTATGCGTCGATATATATGTACTACGTACTAGAGTTAGCGTTCCGAACATTAACTGTGTCCAACTAAATTGAACTGCAATCCGTCCAAACTGACTTTAGTATGGTGTCAATATTGGCAGCTTGTAGTTGTTACGGAGTGGCGCTCATATAAGAACTCGAGTCTAAGTGTAAACCTGAATATGAATAAAAAATATTAGTCAAATAAGTAAAATTATTTGTTGTTCAAGTGAATAAATATATACATTTATACGTTATAACAGTGACGTTTTGGTTGCTATTTTAGTTCAGATTTTGAACAAATAGTTAATATGGACGTTCGTGTCTATAGAATATACGTCAATGGTTCTATGGTAATCATTTACCAGCGTTTGCGCAGCGCTTACATTTATTTTGAAAATCAGAAGTTCGAACTCATCTCGACATAAACTTTGAGAACCCTACTTATCCCAACATATCAAAGACTGTTATCATATAAGAATGTTTATAGATAATAGTTTTTGCTGGCTTGTAGAAGTACAAACCTACTTTTATTCTGCACTTACAAAACCATAAAACGACATACTCGTCTTATCACTCAGGTTAATAACACTATAACGTTTTTTTCGGTGCTATATGGAATTCTGCGAACGCATGTGGGTCACTGTGCGCAAGATGCGCAAGGACCTGTTCCACAATACTGTTAGTTTGAACACTCGTACTTTCACTGTTGTCATTGTTTTCGAGTGTTTCTTGGAAATTATATAGGGTGGGAGGCATTGGATCGCATTAGGGAATTGTATTCTTGTTCATCTCTGCTCCACCCTAAGGTTGACTGGAAGAGAATGCTTATGGCATTATGTCCGCCTATGTACAAAATTTATTGTATAAGTGCAAATAACAATAATAATATATGTAATGGCCAGTAAAAATATAGAGTTTAATTTCGCTATCATGAAATGTACTCTGGTTTGGCAATAGGCTCACATTTAACAATTTGAATAAACTCGGCAAAGAGGGTTTTTTTGGAGAGCCACCGTAGTTATCACCGGGGGTATCTTGCGAACGGAATTCAGGCGATCACCAGGCTTAGCAATCAGGGCAATCTCTAGGGAAATAGGGAGGGGATAGCTCGAAAGGAAGTGTGGTGGGAGAAGAACGGAGATGTTTGCGAGCCCTCATAGGCCTCAATGTGAATTGGCAACCGTGAAGTATAGACACTTAACTGTGTGCCTAGGACCGCGACAAATGTACCCTCATACATGGACGTGCATTCAATGTGGATACCGAGCGCACAAAAATTGTCTCGAGGGGTTAGACCTCTGCCTACTCCTACGAGGAATGGAGGCGTGATTACAAAAAAAATCTCATGTGCTACTTGAACAGTATATGGGGTTAATAAATGTTTCCTTTCTTTCTATAAACTAGTAATAATCTTAATCCCCAATTTGCAAGAATCGATTATTCGCATACCTTTTGCATCAATGAATTGTATGTAACACCTTATGCGAGCTAAGTGTGGGCACGTCGCCAGCGCCGCGGGTGGCATTAGGGATAATAACGATAGTAAGTGTTATCGATGTTTAAATATCATGTGTGTATTTATACAAAGATTATAAAGCTGAAATATTTGTTTTTCGTTTGTTTGTTTCATCATCATCATCAGCCCTTCACAGTCTACTTCTGGACAAAACGTAGCCTTTAGTACCCAAGAATAATGGAGGTTCCTATGAATGAAATAATCAGTTTAGTAGATCCTGAAATTAGCGCGTTCAAACAAACAAACCTGGCGTATCTTGGGAGAGGCCTATGCCTTCCTACTCTTGGGTACTAAAGTCTACATTTTACCCCGGGACAATATATTTTATGCCGGTAAAACTATGTCACGCAGGCGGAACCGACGGCAAAAGCTAGTATTTAATAAAACAGCAGAACTCGGTGTGCCTGTACATTGAAAGAAAAATAGTAAAAAAGGGTGTGTAACTAAAAAACAGTAATAGAAAACAAATCAGATTTTTAGATTTCTTTTCTCTTTCCTTTTGTTAGTCGGCGTATATCTCCGAAACTACTGTTTTTATATAGTTTTCAAAGGAAGATACAGTATAATTGGGAGCAGAAAATATGCTTTGTTACATTAAATTCGGACATCGGAAAGTAATTGTAATTCTGTGATCATGGATATTTCGGCCTTTAAAGTTTAATATGACGAAATTTTAAAGGCCGAAATATCCATGATTATTAATTATTTTTACGTTTTTCTTTCAACTGCGAGAACTAATCACTAACTAGACGTGAATTTAAATTCTTTACTTGCCAATACTTGTTTAGTTTACCCAGATTAAAGGTGAAACAAAATGTATGAAAATGGACCTTGAGGTATCGCCTTAAGGTGTCATGTGACCTCACATTCTGAACCATATGTTCATACCACTCTGTGATTGTGGGTTGCCGGTGGGTAGAGAAAGACTGTAGTTCTGACTGTAGATATATATACCTTTCTATACCTTATAATATTATAAATGCGAATGAGATGTTAAGAAATCAGAAGTATAATGTCCAACTGCTGGGCACGGACCTCCTCTACTACTGAGAGGGATTAGGTCTTAGTCCACCACGCTGGCCTAGTGCGGATTGGCAGACTTCATACAGCCTCAAAATTCCTATAAAGAATTTATCAGGTATCAGGGTTCAGGTAAGTTGGAGATATGTTCTCTTGGGATTTGAAACTGTGGATATTCGTCTCGGCAGTCCGTTCTATCCAACTAGGCTATCACCACTTAATACATCTTGAGAGCTCAAAAATTTTAGCTATCAATCATATTATTACCATAAAAATACCTTGCCATTTACCATCTTATCAAAACCGCTTAGCTTTCTGTCCTTGTCTCTCTACCACTGGACATGTATGTTTATCTCTTTCTTAACAATGAAACGGTAGTGAAATGCCTCGCTCCCAAGAGGTCGCCACGAGGCCGCCAAGACCTTCCATACCATGCCTTTTGTGACCTCTGGCATGGGCTTTTGTGTCAAAGTACGTGTCGCACAATTTGACAATAGTATTTTTTTTAACTTATCTATAGGTACTTTATCTATACTTCTATCATGTGTGTATTCTTTGTGAATTATCGTTCGCTTTTACGGTGAAGGAAAACATCGTGAGGAAACCTGCACATCTGAGAAATTCTCTATAGGAATTTCGAAGGTGTGTGAAGTCTACCAATCAGCACTAGGCCGGCGTGGTGGACTAAGGCCTAATCCCTCTCAGTAGTAGAGGAGGCCCGTGCAGCAGTGGGACAGTATATAATACAGGGCTGATATTATTATTATTATACTTTGGGCACGATACCTGCCTTTAGATGTGTTACGATGCGTCAATCGGGATGTACAAAACGAAGGTCTGGCCTTCAATCCCGTAGCAAGGCACGTAATTTTGACTTTTCGAAGTTTCAAATGTCATCATCATCAGCCACATAAACTCCGCTGCTGAACATAGGCCTCCCCCAAAGATTTCCAGACTGACTTGTCGAAAACGGCTTGCATTCAGTGTGTTCCTGCGACATTTAAAATTTATTAGATACTGTTTTACTTAACAAAATTTCTAAACAAGCTTAGCGTGTTGTAAGTTTTACAAAAAACTAGATTTCAAGTTAATTACATTAAATTCGTAGCTAGCTCCAGACTGTAACCTTGAACGCCCTGCGCCCAGTGATCGACATGCTATAATCATTAAGGCGTTCGTAAAATAGGAACAAAACGATTTCAGAAATTTAAATAACACTTTGTCTGATGTCATCCAAAATTAGGAGCAAGAAGCCCTTTGTTTAAAAACTCTTGTGTGTGACAGACATGCTATAATAATTAGTGCATCCGTAAATTAGGTACAAAACGATTTCGAAAATTTAATAACTGTCTGAAGTTATCCACAACTAGGAATAAGAAGGGCATTGTTCAAAACTTTTATGGTGATACTATATTATTATAATTTACTAGTTTTATAAAACTTCCTTTGTAAAATAAACTGGTCACTAAACAATACATATTATAAAACAAAGTCCCCAAAACCGGTCTATCTGTGATCGTTTTGCTCGAAATCTACTGAACGGATTTGTGTACAGTTTTTACTAAAAGATAGTGCAATTCTTGCGGAAGATTTAAGGTTAATAGTGCATTACGGTTTTATGTAAATTGACTGAAATATAACGATGACAGTCCCCCTTCGCAACTGTCTGTCTGAATGCAATAAACTCAAAATCTACTCAACGGATTTCGTTGAAATTTGGAATGGAGATTAAGACCCTGGACAATATATATCGGGATTTTTATTACGAAAATCTCTTGCACGAGCCATGAGCTAAAGTTAGTTCAATATAAATTAACGCTATTTGCCTTTAAAAGAGCCAGGAAATGTGTAAACATGTCTTTAAACTGTATATTTAACCGACCCGACATTTGAATGATATTTACCCATGTTAATGGTCATGTATAAGAAGTATTTACCCATACATAATATTTACCAGTGACGATCCATAAAAGTGCCTACCAAAACGATCATAGCAATAATACATGGTGTAACTTTGCTAAGAATTAATTAATAGGCGCAGGTATGTGATTGTTATATCATTTTACAACGGCTGAGAGTCTTCATTTTTTTTAATACAGGCATAGCAAAGTGACTTCACTGCACCTGATGGTAAGTTGAGTGGGGTCCAATAGAGAGATGAGTACCCCTTCACATTCGACACAATTATGTCGGCCTGTGGGAACCGCATATACACGGGTTGATCCCGGAACACGACACACTTATGTGGACCACTATGGCCAGTTTAAACAGAAAAATAAATAATTTCGATACGATTTCAATAAATCTATAGTGTAAATAGGCGGCCTTATCAAAGCAATCTCTTACAGGCAACCCCATTATGTTTTAACTCTAACTACAAGTGACTGTTACAAATTAACGTATATTAATAATAAATATAAACGAAAGGATTAGAAAAGAGAAGAATTCATCCTGCGGAACTTTTAAAATTGTAAGGGCTAATTTTTCAATCGTCAAATAAAATTAATTAGATCACATAAATTATAACCTGACTGAATATGAAAGTAAGACAAACTGACAACTTTGTTGATACGACTGTTACTTTTAATTCGTTTGTGTTATACTTTATGCGACGAATATTATCTTATTGAATCAGTCCTAAATCCGGTACATAACCAAACAATTTCATACATACATAGTATCACGCCTCTATCCTTAGGGGTACGCAGAGACTATGAATTGCTTTGCACGATACTGGCATACTTCTCTCGCTTCCTCCTTCACCAATCTTCATGCATTCGGTTCATGGTATTAACCTGGCCTTTACTAAGAATGTCATATATTCGAAGGTTCGGTACAGTCAAAATTTCAAACCAAAAAGTATTCCAAAAAATACCGCTGACCATAGATTAAATCCAAAAAGTATTCGTAACTTACCTTACTTCAAGTCACATTAGTTCAATCGCCCGGCCGGTACACAGCTACCGTTACCTTCGATATAGTATTTGCGGAGGGGAGAGGGTCCGCAGTCGCTTCCGCATTGAAGCAAGCGCATCCTCTTAAGGCCTAGACTTCTAGATTGTGGATTTTATGATCGGTAAATTGGAACGAACGAAAGTGGGAGAGAATGTCTATGGTATCTAACCAGGTTTGAGTTTACAAAGTAAAAAAAAAAATAAACAAAAAACGAAAGTTAGATGTTTGAATGTTTGTTGGAAATAATTCAGAAAATGTTGAACGGATTCTGATGAAATTTGGTATAAAGAGAGCCCGTGTCCTAGCTTAGCTGTAAGGCTATTGTTAATACCAACGTTATCGGATTTTACCTATATCGATTCAGCGGTAACGATGTTCGTACCCAAACATCATATTATTCTCGCATTTCCATTAATAACATTTTTAACTATAGTGAGTACAATTAGTAAATTCTGTGTCACTTTTTAATAATCATGTACTTAGACTTAGTGTTTTTTATAATTACTTTCTAGACTTTTTATAAATGTAATAGTGAATGATTAATAGTAGAAGTAATAAATATTTGGTTTAATGCTATTAGAAAGAAAAGTGTGTCGCATTCTGGGATCAGTCTGTATATTCGGTGCCAACAAGCCGGCGTAATTGTATCGACTGGCGAGGGTAAATCATCTCTTTGCAGTGGGGTGACATTGAAACCTCGTTCTTTACACCAAAACCTAAATAACACACTGTTGCATACACATAGACAAACTAATAATATTTATCCAGTTACCCAATGATTGTTGCACACACAACGACACATGCTTTGATGACGTAACTTAAAATTATCATGCCATTTCTCACATCATGTTATAACTACAATAAAAGAAACATTAATATGTAAATTAATACGTCTTAATAATGTAACATATAAATTTATTGTTATATCGTATTTTTTATAGGAAAAATTAAGTTATTTGGTTCAAGGCTTTATGAAAATGCTTAAAATTAATTTACACTGTTCGATATCTCAAATTTAATTATCTTTTATCTTTACCTGGTAGATACAACTGAGTACATACAATCCAGATATGAACAGCAAGTCGTTACATCTCTCGACAATTGCTAGAATTATGCCGGTCTATTTTGCTTAGCTAAAGCCAGATTGCGACGCGCTATACAAAATATAAGGCGAAATTTCAATGTCATACACATGGTAATTATCTAAATAATTACAAAAAATAACCTCCATGTGAATGAAAAGTTAAAGAAGGCACCTTATACTCAGTTATTCTGATACATCAAAAATACAATCATTTTAATATTGCGTTAATAAATGAATTTTATACTTTTCTTCTTAAAAATAACATTTAATAATAAGATATTCTAATCATAGATGTAAAATAAAGAAGTTTTAGTTTCGCATAAAATAAATATTAATGACAGTAATTTTAATTTTACACGCCATAAGGCCACTGCTACTACATGAAAACAATTTGTCGAAGCGGCGACATCATACTTTCAGTCAGAAATACACCATATTCGCATTAAACTACAAAATTATCTGCAAAACGGAAAACTAAATCTGGAATTTCTGGCGAAAATATTTTTTATTCATTAATGAGTTTTGACTCAATGTTAGCAGAGATGAAGACGAATATGTGGTTTCATTTAGTAACGCAATGTAAAAGTGCCTTGTAATTCTGGAGTGGCGACCACCAACCGGGAGACGCAGCGTAGGCAGGCCCCCCACGAGATGGACCGACGACCTGGTGAGGGTCGCCGGAGTCCGATGGATGAGGGCGGAAGAACCGGTCCCTGTGGTACTCAATGGGGGAGGCCAATGTCCAGCAGTGGACGACTCCCGGCTGAAGTGGTGATGATGATGAATAATGTTACTGCCTATTCCTCTGTGATAATGTAGGACCTAACATACCGCTTCATCGATCTTGTGGTAATGTTAACCTGTGGGATGTATACCTTTTTCTATAACCTTTTTTAAAGGCTTGCCTTCGATCTCCAGTTCTATCCATCAAAATCTACCTCATTAGTTTGACAATACGTCATTTGATTAAACGTCAATTTTATATTTCCTTTGGCTTTTATGTCATTTAACTTACGTCGACTTTGTATTTCACGTGACTTTAGATCTAAAAAAAGTCAAAAAGGCAAAAGTCTGTACATACTTATAAATAACATTATGCTAATTGGTACAATGCAATAACAAGATATTATGAAGTTTTTGTTTGAACGCTGGTACACAAGCTAAGATTAAACTGATGTTATGGGTACCAGGTCTACTCACTACTCTACCAGACCCGACATATTATTTTTTAATTCAAAGGATAAAGATAAATAATTGTGTCTAATGATTTGAGGCCCTATTCACCCCTTTGATCCTATAAACAACTGGCTATACTTAAAATATTGATTTTACATTAATTCTAAGATTATAACATGAATGTATAGGCCTTAACGCAAGTTGCGGTGCGCGGGCGCACGCAGCGAGTTCTCGATTCAGTCGTGAGGTTGCCTGTGCGCGTGCGCCCGTGTAGTGCAGTGCCATGTGTTAAAAGTGTTAATAATGAAAACTATCGATTTTAAAGAGGTTTGAATTTTATATTTATACTTTTAGATTAATCTTTATATCAACATTATACAGAAAAATAATTAAGGATAGAACATTGTCTCTTCTATATTGTTAAGTAATAATGATCTATTAAAATCAAAAATTATAAACATTATTAGAGCTATATATGGAACCGAAAATATATTCGACAGTCAAGTCATGCGATCATGCAAGGCTCTAACATAGAGCGCTTTGATACTTCAAATTGCTACAATGGTTTGTCCATCACTGTCTATCATGTATCTAGACTGAAAAACTACAATTTTGGTTTAAAAAATATACAAGACGCCTAAACAAAAATATTTTATCCATCATTAACATAGTGTTGTCTTTGTGTCAAATTATCTAACTGTCAGGGAACATAATTAAAATTTAACATAAAAATAATAAATAACGATATTTTTGAGTACAGTAAAATTAACCATAATATAATACAAATAAAGTACTGAATGGATAGTCGTTGGTCTAGTTATTGGATTGCGTTTACAAGCTGGTGTGTGTAGGATGTCATTTGTTATTCCAGGAAGCAGGGATTTCCTTCTTTAAAGCTTAGGAATACAAATAAATTGATTAGGTTTATTTATAGTACTTTGCATCTAATGATTTTTTGTTTAGAATTAACTAAGATTGAATGAACTCTACTTACCATGAAGTTTATTTTTGGATTGTTAAGAAATATTGTATTGTGGTTGATTGAGCTAATCCTTATTTTTACCTAAAATTCGTTGGGGAGGAAAAATCTGCAGTCATTTTTGATTCATGAGCGAATTTTTGTTATTTTTTATATTTTATTTCATTATTTTTTTATATTATAAAATAATATTTTGAATAGAAATAACTTAAAAACCCTTACAGGGTTACTAACACAAAATACAAACACTATCATGCATTTACTCCGAAGCGGTAGGCAGAGGTGCTACCTGAGCACCCACTTTTCGCCAAGTTCTAGACTGGGCGGAAACTGATCAGAAACAACCAATAATTCAAATTTACATTGTAACATAGATCTATTTACCAATGGGGAAAGGTGCAGTTTTCCAAAAGGTAACCCGACACAACATATAAGTACTAATATGCTTAATACTGCCTGCACATATAGGTACTTGCATTAATGCTGCCTGCAAATCGTTCTAATGAATTAGATTTTACATAAATTACAAAAGCGAACAAGAATCGGATTATATAGATTCTTCGGCACTGCTATTTATCTCGTTTATTACGCAAAATGCTTTATTAAGCCTGCAATCATTTAACATGTTTCGTTGCACACTTGACATTTGTTTTATCAATTAAGTATTAAAATATACGCTGAAATAGCTATGTTTGTGATTTTAAATGTCACTAATATGTTCTAGTCGTTTATCCAAAAAATAATGCTAAAATGATGGCTAAAATAAATATTTTGAGTTGCTTTGTTAGAAAACAATGTATTCATGAATGGGGTGCTAATATATTCTTTATGACAACACCTGAAAAAATTAAAATGTATATACTTTATTTATCACGTAGGCGAACAAAGTTGCACTTATGATACGTCAAAACAATGTAAAGGAATACTAAATATTATTTCTAAATAACAATTAAATTTACTTATATAACTATGGGCAATTTTAAATTAGGGATAAAATTTATAAGGAATAACTAGGCCATGAAAAATATAACAGCTTATTCCAGCTATGGTGAACCAATAGCTCACATATCAAAGGTCGTACTCCACAAAATTCGTGCAGGCGAATAATAATGGAAAATATATGCCAACATATATTTGAGCTAAAAAAGCTAGCCACAGAACCGCGCTTGAGTTTTCATATTGATAAAAATTTGAAAAGAAAATAATACAGAGTTCCTCCTTTATTTATCTTTCGAGATTATGAGAGTTATTATGTAATTATATAATTCAATTTGTGCAATTAATATAACATAGAACCTGGTAATGGGAGCCAACGATGTTAGGTACATTTGTTAATATAAATAAGGCGACGTTAATCAATAAAGGTTCGCCAATAATCCAATAGCAGCGTACCAAGTCCGCCTATCGCGAGGTTCTAGGTTCTTTCTTCGTTCGCGGTTCGAGGTTTCTACTCCCAGATCGGGCAATAAAAATTCGAGACTTTAATTCAAAAATGTAACTGAATTCAAGGAATTAATATTGTATTTTATAAAATATTGATTCGTGCATAAATTTTCAAACTTATTATAAAATCTACCGCCGCATTCCCTGTAGTTTATCAGAAAAAAATTAACCAGCAGAGACGATCATTACCTTAAACACAAAATTGCTCACATCGCAAACAACATAATGACGGACATGCTACATTGTAACTAAAGGTTGAAATTCCACATTTTAAACCAAAGAAACATATTGTTTAGGTTATGGGGATTGGTTTTTTTTTTTATTTCATATATTACAAGGAACAAGCTTTATTTTTAACATGACGCTACGTTTCTTTGTATGACAAGGACCGTCTTATACAAACACGCCGGATGGGATACTAAATTAGTCAGCTTAGTGACGGCCAGGGCCTGGAAGAAAGTTAGGAAGGGATATCTGGGTAAAGTAAGTGTGGGGGAAGCAAAAGGAGCCTTCTTAGGGTTAGCGGAAGGGAGAAAGACAAAAAATTCGCAAGCCCTTATAGGGCTCAATGTGAATTGGTAATCATGAGATATATAGTATAATATCAACCCTGTATTATACTACTGAGAGGGATTAGGCCTTAGTCCACCACGCTGGCCAATTCGGATTCGTAAACTTCACACACCCTCGAAAATTCCTATAGAGAATTTCTCAGGTTTCCTCACGATGTTTTCCTTCACCGTTAAAGCAAGCGATAATTCACAAAGAATACACATATAATTTTTTAGAAAAGTCAGAGGTGTGTGCCCTTGGGATTTGAACCTGCGGACATTCGTCTCGGCAGTCCGTTCCTCAACCAACTAGGCTATCGCCGTTGTTATATATTCATGAGGTATACATACTTAACTGTGTGTCTAGGGCCGCGACAAATCTCTCCCCGTTCGTGGGCGTGCATTCGGTATGAAGACTGAGCGCATGAGAAATGCCTTGGTGGATACTGAGAGAGATTAAACCTTAGTCCACCACACTGGCCCAGTTATAGACTTATGTAAATGTAACACGGATATAGATAAAACATTCCTAGAACTGAGGAAGGAAATGGTGACGTGAAAGTATTAGGTATGTTATGTAAAAAGTGATTTATCATACACTAACATTTGCTTGCGGTTCCGCCCACATTCACAACCATTTCCGAGATAAAAAACCTAAAGTACTCAAGGTTGCTTGTCATTAGTGAAAGAATTTTCAAATTCGGATAAGTAATTTTATTCAAACTTTCTATTAATAGTGTGATTCATAATCAAAACTATAACTTCAATTAATTTACATATTATCAAATAATATTTATGTTAGTATAGTGTAGTAGGGCCAACATATAGCCCTTGGTATAGTGGTTGTGAATATAGAGACTACGAGGCTCAGGATTCCATTCCTAAGTCTTGGTCAACAATCTCGCCTCTTCTAAAAGTTAGTGGGTGTCCAGAGGTCGATATTCGACCATCGAATTGAAAATATTTGTAAAAATATACCTTTTTATTTTTCAGCACTCTTCTCAATGAATTTAAATTTTACGAAATATCATAATCGTCTATACGCGAAATATTCTTAAAAAAGGATACAAAGTTTCTTCTTTACGTATTAATATGTAAATTTTGACAATAACCAAATTTCAATAAACGAACTCATAAGCTTCGGATCAATAGCGAAAATGGACCAGAGTAAAGATAGACATGCAGCGATCGTTTCTTGAAACCGGCGGATAGCCATCAAAAGTGCAATTACAACGTTAATATGTTTACTTAATTTATTTTTAATAAATTCCCATGAACATAACCAAATTAAAAAGTGTCTAATTAACCATAAAAAATGACGATAGCCTAGTTGAGAGTAGAACGCACTGCCGAGACGACTGTCCGCAGGTTCAAAACACAAGGTCACTAGTCCATTGAAAAGTTACATTTGGGGTTGCGTTTTTTAGAGGACGCAATTTTATTTTTTTGAAGTGTAGGGGGGGTCAGTCTAAAGCTAAAACCAAGTTTGTGGGGTCAACACCCTTGTCCCACAGCCGCCATCTTGAAAATAGGGGTTGAAATGGTTTTTACGATGTATCTCTTAAACTATTTATCTGACAAAAAAAATGTATAAACATTTTTTGTTGCAAATTAAATTCTTTACAACTTTGGTTTAGTAACTTTTGTCGTAGAACTATAAATAAATAAGTTATATGCGAAAATGTTAAGAAATTCAATGTTAAGCAATTTCCATTTCAACGTCTTCATATCGTGTGTTTATAAGGTACATAATACTTTTTTGTACTCATTAATACCCAAATACCCAAGGGACCATTAGGGAACAAAAGAACATCTGCCTGCTATTATTATTATTATTTCTAACCTCTCTTATTGTAAGAATAGCTGATAATATTGTGTTGAAGTTGTCGTAAGTAAGTTTTTCATTAGCATTTTGACTTTTAAAAGTCTTTTAAAAGTCAAAATGCTAATAAAAAAAAAGTAGTTTTCACAAAAGTTAAAATCGTGTCTAAAATCATTCGAAATCTTCTTCACAATTAAAAACAGAATAAAATACATCCGCACGTACAGAAATATGTAGCACAACTAAAAGATATGTTGAACGACAACTTCAACACAATATTATCAGCTATTCTTACAATAAGAGAGGTTAGAAATAATAATAATAATAGCAGGCAGATGTTCTTTTATTCCCTAATGGTCCCTTGGGTATTTGGGTATTAATGAGTACAAAAAAAAGTATTATGTACCTTATAAACACACGTTCTGATGACGTTGCAATGGACATTGCTTAACATTGAATTTCTTAACATTTTCGCTTATAACTTTTTATTTATAGTTCTACGACAAAAGTTACTGAACCAAAGTTGTAGAGAATTTAATTTGCAACAAAAATGTTTATCATTTTTTGTCAGATAAATAGTTTAAGAGATACATCGTAAAACCATTTCAACCCCTATTTTCAAGATGGCGGCCGTGGGACAAGGGTGGCGACCCAACAAACTTGGTTTTAGCTTTAGACTGACCCCCCTACACTTCAAAAAAATAAAATTGCGTCCTCTAAAAAACGCAAGGTAAGGCCTAAAAAATGTAACATTTCAATGGACTACACGCACCTCTGACATTTCTAAAGTTATTTGTGTTTTATTAGTGAATTATCGCTTTTTAACAGTGAAGGAAAACATCGTGAAAAAATCTGCATACCTAAGAAGTTCTTTAAAGTTTTGAGGATATATGGCCGCACATGGCCAGAGTGGTGGACTAAGGCCTAATCCGTGAGGTCTAAACTATATGCGGTGGCTCTTAATTGGCTTATTTATTATGTTAATTTGTTGGTTATTGATAGTTGTGAGCCACCACAATACAATAAAATAATCCCTCTCAGCAGTAGAGGAGGCGTGTGTTTAGCATTGAAACAGTAAATAATATAGGGATGGTTATTATTATAACTGTTAACAAGTCAACTGACAAAAACCATTGGAAAGTGGTAAATGTCAAAATGTGCTAATCGTGGCATATCGCTGCGACTCAGCGCAATAATTATGAAATTGTTACGTCGGTCGTCAGTTGATTTTACGTAATTTTCCGCGAATACTCACGGAAAATATTGTCACATGTATTTGCTTAGAACACAACGTTTATAGAAAGAAAGTAATTAAAAATGGTAGAGGGTAGACATACTTGATAATCACTACATAGTATAAAACAAAGTCGCTTTCTCTGTCCCTATGTACCTTTGTATGCTTAAATCTTTAAAACTACGCAACGGATTTTAATGCGTTTTTTTTTAATAGATAGAGTGATTCAAGAGGAAGGTTTATATGTATAATAACATCCATTAAATAGTGAAGAAATACTGTTATTTTGTTATGTTATACCTATGCGAAGCCAGAGCGGGCCGCTATGTTTTTATATACAATGTTCACAGTTTTTCTGTAGTGTATTTAGTATCAGTATTGCACCCGTGCGAAGCCGGCGCGGATCGCTAGTAGTAAAATAAAATGTTTTTCGAATTTTATTACGTTTTTATATAATTTTCTCCCGACGTTTCGAAGATTTCGCACCTTTCATGGTTACAATATCAACCTACATTTTCTAATTATTTGCATCATCGTAAAATGTAGATAGGTTGTAACTGACTTTACGGACGACCAACACCTCAGTCCACCTCGTGACCATGAAGGCTGCAGTCTTCGAAACGTCGGTAGAAAATTATAATATAAAAAACAGCGATGAAATCCGAAAAATATTTCAATTTCAACATTCAAGTAAACGGACTACCGAGACGAATGTCTGCAGGTCCAAAACCAAAGGGCACACACATCTGACTTTTCTAAAAAATTATGTGTATTCTTTGTGAATTATCGCTTGTTTTAACGGTGAAGGAAAACATCGTGAGGAAACCTGCATACCTGAGAAGTTTTCTATAGGAATTTTGAGGGTGTGTGAAGTCTACCAATCCGCACTAGGCCAGCGTGGTGGACTAAGGCGTCATCCCTATCAGTAGTAGAGGAAGCCCGTGCCGAGCAGTGGGACAGTATATAATACAGGGCTGATGATGATGATGATGATGATTCAAGTAAACATAAGAAATCATTAAGTGTAGTAGAGTCAAGACTGCCGCGTGCCTATTTCTTAGTGTTATGTCTAGATTATTTAACTTATGTCTGTCTAGACTTTTAAAATTTATATTAAATTTCCCATCGAGAAAATAAATTGATATAACACCTTTACATAGCACCTTTAAGTTGATAATTTATTAATATTTGATAAATGTTCGTCCCAAATATTTATGTAACAAAAATCATATATTTTAGAAATTTATGATGTTAGTGTATTTCCGCTGTCGAAAAGTCTGATGCTTTGTTTATTTCTGTCGCCAGTCAGTGTGCACTGCATACTGTGGTCTGGTTAAGTGTAATAACTAAGTACTATGAGACGCCTTATTAAAAAATCGGAGTAAATTCTCGTTATCATAAATTTATATGCAGACTAAATACAAAAGTGACACTAATCTATTGTCCCAAATAAATGGTAATCAAACAAAACACACACACAAAACATCACGCATTTATCCCCGAAGGGGTATGCAGAGGCGCAACCAGAGTACCCACTTTTCGCCAAGTGTGTTCCGTCCCATGATGTGATAGGGGGCGAGCCTATCGCCATATCGGCCACTAATTCCAGACACCAGCCTGATACTGAGCAGAAAAAACCCAAATACCACTTTGCCCGACCTGGGACTTGAACCCAGAACCTCAGCGCGCTATCGTATCACCATCATCATCATCATCAGCCTACAGCTGTCCACTACTGAACATAGACCACCCCTAAAGCGCGCCACGCTGCTCGGTCCTCCGCTCTCCTCATCCAGCGTCCACTGGCGATCCTACGAATATAGTCGGACCATATCGTATCACACATGCAGTACAACTACGCCACTGAGGCAGCCAGATATTAAACAGTATAGGTAGTTATAGACCGGACATAAGAACAAACTTGTGCTCTAAAAGTTACCACCAATCTTAATAAGTTGTCTTTTAAATATCAGTGTGACAAGATGTCACAGCGTAGTCAGATATTGATACAAAAATAACAGAAAATATGCGAACATGCGCATTAAAAACAGGCAAATCACGATATGGAAAATATATGAAGTATTTTACATTGATGTTTTGCTATTTCAAGGTAGATTGAGTAACCATCACATAAGCGCAAAATTTTTGTATTTCAATCTTTCCAATGTCTACTCTATATAATCTTAGAACTTAGTAATCAAATGAGTCTCATCTACATTAGCTACTTAATACGAACTGTCAATATTTTTAAGTAATTTTGAAAAGTCCTTAACATCAAATATGTCAACGAAACAGGCACAGTTCAAAAGCATGCAATATCTTATAATTAAAAGTTTTAGATTGTGATTTAACTATTATTAAACAAGCAAAGTTCAAAAGCATGCAATATCTTGTAATTAATAGTATTCGATTTTGACTTCTCTATTAATAAAATTGAAAGCGAAGAGACGCATTTTATCTCACACCAGGGTTTCCGAACGTATCCTTTACAAATCCGCAAGGAAATACAGAACCATAGTCAGAAAGCAATTACGCCATAAACCAACCCGGACTCGAACCTACAAACTCGGAGGCTCGGTAAAAACACCAATAAACCATGCCCATCCGCCGCGATAGAGATGCACCCACTGACATTGAATGCGTTTTTTTGCAGAAATATCTACCCATAGGTTATTCTCTGATTACTTACAATTCGGACGGAATTGGTTGGACTTTTATTAGATTATTGTTCGTTGTATAGCTTACATAGTTCTGTCTGAGAATGTAAGTGAATTTATAAATAAATTTTAATGTGAAGTTGACAATCTGTCCACTTAAAAAAAAATATTTAATACCTTCCGTGTTACTTATCGATCGCTTTACCACCGTTTTTAAGATGCCAATAGTTTTTTTTTAATAGCGAAATAGGACCAATCCGTACAAATTATTTTTGACATGCTTTCAAATAAGTTATATTGATGGGTTCGTTCTCGGAATCGGATTAAAGATTGAGATTGGGATCGTTTTTTGAAAACGGCTGTAAGCCGAAAAACCTATCTAGGTTAACGGATCTTTGAAGTCTGCCCGCACTAAGCCAGCGTAGGACTAAGGCTTAATCACTCTCAGTAGTAGAGGAGGCCCGTGTCCAACAGTGGGACAGTATATAACAGAGCTGTATTATTTATCATTAGGAGAATACGTTTGTTTTAACTGCGTAATGAAACCCAAAACCATACTCTCAAATATTTATAATATAAAAGTAAGTATTTTTAATCGTCCATTTCGCGTGCGTACTTTTAACCGCACAATATATTGAATTACTTTACAAGGTACTGAGAAGTCCAATTTCACTCGAATATTTTCGGAGAGATTCGTATTCAACATTGGTGTCATTTTTAAATGTTTAAAACCTTATTTTTAATATACATTACGGTTTATCTCATGAGTAATAATTGACCATTAAAAAAACTACGGCTAATACAATTAATTTAATGTTTCTGTCTGATATACCACAGGTTTCAGATCGAAAACTAAGATAAATGGCAAAGGGTCCATATAATCCGATTCTTGCTGGATTCTCTCTCGTAATCAAAGTGATATCTATTTATTATTGTAACGATTTTCAGACCAGATGTATGCAAGCACATTGCCCGCACGAAGTGTTAGATTTGGTATAATGAAAGTTCATATAGAAGAGTGCGAAAATAAGATTTATATATGTGTTGCATATATTAAATACGACAATAAAATTTCGACCACTGAACGAAATAATCCAAAATACTTCGTTAAAAGAATAAAAAAAGATCGTCTTTAAACATCGATGCGAATAATCACAGCTTTGCATAAAACCAACAGGACGTCCATACTCGGTTATAAACTGGATATTAATAACTTTGTATCGGCATACAATATTCATTAAGACTCGTATCGTGTCGCGTGTCCGCTTGTTTCCTTCCCATATAAATAAAATGCAATCCCGCGTGCATTCCCCGCACAGAAAACTGTAGAGTTGTTTATTGTAAAAATTATGCAATTAATTTGTTTTAGCCTGGGAACTGTTTGACTTTTTGTATCATAGAACGGTTTTTTGTTAGGACGGTCAAGTAAAATGTCTACCAGTAAGAGTTGCTGTAATTATAGTACGTATTAATGATGGGTACATTTATGCCGGCCATATTGTTCCTTATATATTGTTTTAAGCAAATGTATGACGAAGGCGAGCAAACTATTCATCAATAAGCAATTATGACGAGACGAGCGTGCCACTCGTCTGTGAGCGTGACGACTTCTCATAAAGTAACAACACCTGCATCCGATGTTGTAGTCATCCGGATATAGTCTTATGTGTCATAAAGATAGACCGTGTCTAGGTTAGTATTGAGTTTTTAGAAGCATTATTTTTTTCTATATAGAATGCTTGCAGTCTTCACCTATAATTACAATGGCACTTAGCTAGGGCAATCAATAATATTTTCATTTAACCATTGCTATATATCGGTATACATTGTGTTGGTGATCAATAAAAAATAAAAATATAGGCTATTTTATCCCGATAATTTGCTACCATGGGAAATATTTGATTTACTAAATAGATTGCGCTGTTAATTACTATCGTTATATTTATTTATTTTGGTTAGTATATTTAATTATACTTTTTAACTTTTGATCTCTAAAAAGTATTACAGTAAGATCATTACATATAGGGAAAGTTTTTCGCAATACTTACTATAGACCGAGGTTTAGATTAGTAAAAAAACTAGCATAATTTGACTCCGCAAGGTATTTTTATCATGCAATGACAGCAATCCGACTTCAACAAGTGTTCAATAAATATTGAAATATTGCCGCTAGTGTCATCGCATACAAAGTTTCAAATATATTGCTGCAAGATTTTGCTAGTCCAGACATACCTTAAGAAATGTACAACAAAATATATTGATATATTGCCGCTAGTGTCAACGCTGCCGAAGTTTCGGATATATTGCAAGATTTTGCTATTCCAAACTTACCTTAAGGACAAGGTCTCAAATTAAATAATTACATAAAAAAGAAAGTGAAATAAGGCAGTCTCCACACGTTTGTCGCGGGTCGTCGGCCGCTGTTGCGTAACTTGTGGACGCGTCGATGCCTTCGATTTACACCTTCCTTTTATATCTGTATGACAGTCCGTTGGCGGCCACTTATAAGATTATAGACTAGTTATATTTTGTGTTCTATTTAAACGAGGTTAGAAAAGCTAGTTTTTTTTTTTTATATATAAATGACAACAGTGTAAACCAAGTCATCTGATTTATTCAGTGTTTTTATTTTTATGTTTGATAAAATAAAAAATAACGGTTTAAATTGTCGATTTTAATTTTCGACCCGATTCCAAATTCATAATAAACTGCCATAATAAGTCATTTGTAAGCATGTCAAAAAACCTTTCTTCTGATTGGTCAATTTTTGGAATTGAAAAAGCATTTGGTAGCGTTTATTGAAATTGGCGGTAAATTAACATTGGACTAACACGTCGTCCATTTTTAAAAAAGGCGGCCGTTTATTTAAGATTAACCATTGTAATTCCGTACGATAAAGAAATTTCTTTTTCAAACGCATTGTGAAAATGGTCACGTGTTTTGTCAACATTGTAGCTAGTTGGTGAATTGATATGAATTATTCATTAATATGAAGTAGTCATCTCGGTTTGATTAAACAAACTTTATTTGTGGGCATGGCAACGTGTCCACACTGCACCTGGGCCCTTAATCTGTATGATAGTGTAAACGCGTAACGCGGCCGTGTCATGTTATCTTCGAGAAATGTGCGTGGAATGGTATTCTGTAAGCCAAATTTCTATAGTCCTAAACATGATGCGTTGTGTTACGTGCTTGTTACGCACTGTTAAAATAACGTGCGGGATAGAGAATAAGGCCCCTGATGACAATGTATTTATGCAGCTTAACTAGCAATTTTATTTTGTCACCGACTCCAAAATTGGTAACCAGTATATAGGTAATGTTAAATTATTTTTTGCTTTGTTTTGTGCTTTTTGAAGGCGGTTAAATTTTTTTTTTTAAAAAGATTTTTAAAATGTCTGATATTATCGTAGTTTAAAAATTTAAACGATTGTAGCTAACGATTTCAAAACCTGAGCTAACATCCCTTGTATTTTGAATTGAGAAATTGTAATTTACAATAAGACAAGACTTAATAACTTGGTTGGCCTTCAAGTCACCAAATTTGCCAAAAAAATCTCGGTCTTGAGTAACACTGATCCAGCACTTCATAAACTAACCAAAAAACCTATATGATCAAATTTAACAAAATATTTTAAAAGACAAGTGAATTCTTAAACTCAATTACTCGAATAACCTATTTCCAAGTGGTTACAAAATTCCAGTCTTCACAATGATTAGTTACAAAATGAGAGACAATATTCGATCAGCGAGCCGCACTACGAAACGTTGACCCACAACACAATGTACCGTAACAGACGCCGAACTAGTTCGAGCTCGCTCATTCACTCCACTGAGAACTTAATATTAACCCTATATCAGTAAAGGTGAAATTTTCCAAAAGGGAACCCAACATATATTGCCTTGCTTAGCGCAAAAGCGGTATGTCAGGGAAACCTTTGAGATAATCGAAGTTTTGTAAATATAGTTTTATAGTTTTGTATGTAAAACTGAGATAGATACACTCTTGTAAGTTTTTTTAACAAGTTCTAAACAAGATACCGCTTAGGTAAGATCATTGGATGGGTATTTCTTTAAGCTATCTGACGACATAAAAATCAAGATTTTGTTTTTTTTTGAGATACCGCTTTTGAGCTTATAATAATATAATAAGTATTAGGTACTAATATGTATGCTTAGCACGGCATTATAGGTACTGATATTCATGGATGCGGTCTGCAAATCGTTCTAATGATAGATTTTACATACAAGGAAGGCAGCAGGAATCGTTATATGAATCCTTTGCCACTGCTCTGTATTAATTGTGTACATGGTTATCTAAATTGCGTTACTTGGGGTACATACTAATAATGATTTCTTATGTTTACGCGAATGTTAGACATTAAAATTAAACTATTTGGTCTCCCCGTGACCATGAAGGTTGCAGTCTTCGAAACGTTGGAAGAAAACTAAAATATTACAACCGCGATGAAATCTGGAATTTTTTTTTAAATTTTAATACATACTAATAAATTACTTCACCTTTGAGTAGGAACTCGAATACATTTGATGTATTGACCTATTTAATAAACAATCTTTTAGTTCTCAGTTAAAAGATTATTGTCAGCTGATTGGTTGTTTAATAAACAAAACAATTGTCAAATACTGTGACTTAAGATATCATTTGAGATGTAATACTTTTCATAACGACGATCTCAAGATATTGTATTTAATTTGGCAGTTTCTCAGACAATATCGCACTTCAGAGCGATATTGAGTTACATCCAAAGACATTAAAAGTTTAGTTAGTTGTAGACCGAATATCAGGACTAAATTTGTGCCAAAAGTTAGTACTAATTGGTAATAAGTCGTTGTCTTATTTGATATGTCGCGTGACAAGATATCACAGCGTCTTTAAATATTAATACAAAAATAACATATTTATAGAAAATATGATAATATGGTCTTGAAAAACTTAAAAATCACGATACGTAAAGAATATGAAGTATTTTAAATTGTTGTTTTGCTACTTCATAGTAAATTCAGTAACCATCGCATAAGCACAATGTTTTTGTATGACTATTTTGCCTATATAATCTTATAATTCTTTGACATCTATTAATACCACCCTAAATAAAAGTGCACATTCGTCTATAACTTTGCTTATATTATCTGCTTCCATCGTCAAGCCATACTGTTCCACTCACCTTTATCCTCTCCATCAGTATTAGCAAAACACTACATCCTTTTCTTCCTCATGTTAAATAACTTGAGATTCAAGTGTCAAAACATTTATGATTTATTGCTAAGATCCAATGTTTATTAAGATGATTTTATAATGAAAACAGTTTTAATCTAATGCATATTCAGAATGTTAGTATAATTTTCAGTTACAATAAATCAAGAGATGATAAATGTTGAATATTAATATGTATTACAACTTTATTAATTCACTAAGATGCAATCATATTTATAAAAAGTCTGCCATGTTTTTAAGTGACTAAAAGATGACAGATGATATTGTTTAAAAGATAAGGCAATAATAGCAGGGACTTTAAATACCAAAATGGGAAAACTAGTAGCATATTAGCAAGTGGATCTTATTAAAATTGACTTGTTGGCTATTGAATTAGGACCAACGTTTTTTAATATTCCTGTATCTAAACGATTTGGTAATATTTCAACTGGAAATCGTTTTGTTGTCCGTAATAAATTTATCGAAACACCGGGGTACTGCTAAACAAATCTAATAAGCTATGATAGGGTACACCCATCGCCACGGTCCGCTGGTCCCTGTGGAATCCGGTCGCTGCGCGCGCGCAGCTCGGAGAAAACATCACCTTTCTCTGCCCCTCCCGCCGGTACAATGGTTAAGGTCAGATATTCGGGTCGTTGTTTAAGACATTTGTAATCTGCACTAAAAGATAAACTCTTTTGAACGCTAACCGCTTGTCTGCTCAGATTTAAAAAGTTGTTTCACAAATGGGAACCTACATTGTACTTGAGTGAGACTGGGCTTTTGGACAGGTAGCTTTCTTCATTCTCCTTATTCTTCTTCAACAGCTGGTAATTAAATTAAAATCCCTGTTCCAACCAGCTTGACAAACCATTTGTAATTTACAAGCTGGAGACAAAAAAATGGTATTTTATTAAGATGCTTGAAGATAGAATTTTATACCAAGATGTAACAAATTGCTAACGCGCCAACAATTAATTGACCAAGATTTATGAGTGTCAAAACGTTATAGTAAACTGCGGGCAACGGCCGGAACCGATAGATTAATTCTCCGATGGGGTATCGGCAGATAGCCGTGTCCAATTTAACTGGAATTTAAAACGATGATAGTGGAAGTTTTGGATTGATATTGTGTCGATATTCTTAAGAAGCTCCTCCAAGCAAGGCGCGCTAATCGTATTTTCAAAAACTACTTGAAATGTATAACATATGGAAAAAAATAACATCATACAGTCTTATAAAAAAATCGCAAAGCTATGCTTAGTTAACACACAAATACTCGATCAGCTGAATGTTAAAACCCGCCATCTTGCTTCTTAATAAGGTTTAAACTAGGAAACCGCTGATGTTTTTGACAGTTATTTAAGCAATTCTTAACCACCTCTTTACGCTAAAATAAGTTTATAAGTGAGACTGATAGTTGTATAAAAAGAAAATATATGAAACGAATGCTCAAGGACGTTTACTTAAGGGAGGGTCTTAAGGAATAATTACTTGATTTTAACGAAATAACGTACAATTATACTTTATGAATAACCTGAACATTATGGAACAATTTGTTTATTGTTCATGGTGTAGTTTGTTTCTTTAAAGGATATTAGATACCTTAATCACATAATCTCGCTTAGAACGTAATATATAATCTATAAATTCTACATAATCCACTTGGTACAGAGCAATAAACTCTCAATATCTAAGCGGGTAACGTCGGATCACGCAATTACTTTCACAAGCATTCTGTGGATTGACCGGTGGGGAATGGCTGCGGTTCCTTTACAGCATCACGCCGTTGCCCTTTTAGGGTAGGTAGGGGTGTATCCCGTTTCGAAAACTGTTAAGGTATAAAAGGCTTCCTGTGAGGGTCGTCCTCGTATGAGACTTTAATATAAATTATTTTGCAAGTAAATGAACTGCTCTAAAAAATATAAATGTTTTTTATACCTATAAAGTGACCTTGAAAAGAGCAATACTATAGTTGCTTACGTGTTCTTCTCTGGTGGAAATTGCTTTCCGAACTGATAGAGTACAAATATTTCCCATTTTATGGATTAAAATAAATTATTTCATTTCATATGTGATACGGCAAACCTGTTGTTATTTACTGAGGTTAATATCGGGGTGAAATTGGGAAGATAAATAAGTATAACCCTTTACAAAACCCATGGATCGAACCTGAGGCATCAACACGTTTTAATAGGAACACTATAAAGTAACAACTACATCGAATTTGTTCCGAGGTGTTATCTTTCATCATAAAAATACTAGCCCTGTATAATAATATACTGTCCTACTGCTGGTTCCAACTCCTCTCTATCCCTTTCTATTTGATTAATTTCGTTGCGGGATAAAGACAAATTAATTTTCCCTGAAACCCGCCGAGCTTCACTGTTCGGTGTCATACAATGCGTGCCACTGCTGATCCTAGTTTCCAGGAGTTGTAGTGGCGAGTGTGATGGCAGAAAACTATCTGTTCTACGGTACAGCTTCCTCTTCTACTAAGAGGGCTTAGGTCTTAGTCCACCTCGCTAGTCTAGAGCAGACAGACTTCACATACCCTCGAAACTCTTATGAAGAATTCTCAGTTATAAGTTTTTTTTTTTGGTATCGGACCCCGCAGTCACCACCGAGAGAAACCGGCGAATGGGTACTGGAATCCCTCGGCTTAGCGACTGCAGGGTCCTGGAGGAAAGTTGGGAAGGGATAGCTGGGAAGGAAGTTTGGGAGAAGGATAAGGAAACTTGACTGTGTGCCTAAGGCTGCGACAAATGTCCCCCCGTTCTAGGGCGTGCATTCAGTGTGGAGACCGAGCGCACAAGAATGGTCCAGGGGGGGATGGTATGTAAGTTTGATTACGATGCATTCTCTCACCGAGTCAACGATAAATGATAAACAACAGACGTTTTCGAAAAGTCAGTAGTGTGCTTTGGCTTTTGAACCTACGGATTTTACCGTAATAAGGTTAATTTTAATCTAGCAAAAATCCTCAGTTTCTTTCCCAACATAAGATTCAAACCCACATATTAATACTAAACCCCACTTTTACAACTAAACGAGTAGATTAGAAACATCGTTCTCAATAGCAAACAGAGTGATAAACCGACAAAGAATACATAAATATAATTACTAACGCTTTGCTATATAGTTAATTGCTTGGAAATTTATTTAATACAGACGCACAGATACAATTTTTGTTACTTTTATAAGCTTTTCGCAATATAAGTATATGTTATTAGCACGTTACTCTATAAGCCAGTACTGGTGGTACAGGACAATACTACTGGTGGTAGTTCTCTCTGATGTGAGAGTCCGCCTGGGTAGGTACCACCGCAATGTCTATTTCTGCCGCCAGCAGTGTGTAGTCCCTGCTGTGGTCCGGTTTGAAGGGTATTGGAGTCAGTTTAACTACTGGACATAATAAGACTTAACATCTAATGTCTCAGGATGGCAAGCGCAGAGGAATACCAAACAATGCTTTGTAGTTCAAGGTGTTGGATGGTGTTTCTTCTGTTTATGGGCGGTCGTATCGCTTACCATCAAGCGAACAGCAAGCTCGTCTCGTCATTCAAACCGTTAATTAATAATAAGAATATAGACGATCGCATAACCTCCAACATTTCATAATAAGTTGTTTTTCCTTAATTCCTACTCTACATACGAGCTGTAAGTACACGAAACTCATTGCTAAACGTCCATATTATTTTCGAAACGTGTGTAATACTGTATTTTAATGTATTAATTGGTTGGTAGCGTGCGCACTTATTGGTTAACTGTAGCAACTCGCAATCGTGTTGCAATTGTGAAAATATTTGATTCGGTCACTGAAGAAATTGTGTTAACGGTCAGGTGTGCGGAGTTTAACGCCCTTAGCAAGGGTTACTTATCAGCGATTCAACCAAACACGGTTTTGATTTACCAATTCACAATATTAGTTCTGTATATGTCCCACTGCTGGGCACGGGCCTCCTCTACTACTGAGAGGGATTAGGCATTAGTCCACCGCGCTGGCCTAGTGCAGATTGGTAGACTTCAATCACCCTCAAAATTCTTATAGAGAACTTTTGAGGTATGTAGGTTTCCTCACGATGTTTTCCTTCACAGTTAAAGCAAGCGATAATTCACACATCATTTTAGAAAATTCATAGATGTGTGCCTTGAGGTTTTGACCCTGCGGACATTCGTCTCGGCAGTCTGCACACCCAACTACGCTATTGCCATTTGATTTACCTTTAATTAAAATTTAATTAATCATCGGTTTTATAAGTTGTGAAACCAGTCATAGTGGCCTACATAAGTATTTTGGGATCAACCTGTGTATATAAGATTTCAAACAGGCCGGCATAATTGTACCGACTGACAATGGTAATCGTATCTCGTCATTCTATACTTTATGTACCACCACTTTCGCTTATATTTAACGGTTAGTCTACTCAGACATCGTAGACTAGGCCCTTAGTCATATAAAACCCAGTAATCAAACATGTACACCGCCGCTTGAGGTCAGAAAGCTGTAGATCTTCAAGGCCCAGCATAGACCTTCTCAGAAAGTATTAAATACATCTTTATTAAAAGGATTTAACATGATAAACATCTATAAATTAATTTAAACAAGAGAAAGTGTTGGAGCAGTGGGCACGCCGCCATAACGAGCGCAATTAACATTTTCCATGCACCATACATATTGTGTATGGTACGGGATAGTCTTAACTAACTTTCCATACTTATTATCGAAGGTCTCTTGAAGATTACGTTAATAAAATAAATATATATTTGTATACGGTGGCGTAGTTGTTCTTCATGCGTGTTAAGGCAACGCTCTGAGGTCCTGGGTTCGAATCCCGTTTCGGTCAGTATTTGGATTTTTCTGTTCATTATTAATCAGAAGTCGTGAATTTGGACCCGATGTGACGATAGGCTCGCCGTCTATCACATCATCGGACGGAACATACTTGGCGAAAAGTGGGTGCCCTTTTTGCACTGAATCTGAATTTCGAGGGTGTGTGAAGTCAATAATCTGCACTTTGCCAGCGTGGTGGACTAAGGCCTAAACCCTCTTAGTAGTGGAGGAGGCCCGTGCCCAGCAGTGGGACAGTATATAATACAGGGCTGATAATATTATATTTTTTATAATTCCACTTCCTAATGCGTCAGACTAGCTAATTACCGGATTTCTACCAAAACTAACGAAATACTTTCTCATAAACTTTTTAGTATATTTTGCAAGACGCAGTTAATTTGTTTAATATTATAAAGTCCTTGTTAGATCAATAACTATGATTAATGATAACATAATAGCGTCCAAAATTGCGTCAATACAAAGGTCTTGCGCACCAAACCATGTCTGATAACATAATCAAATGGTATAACATATTGCTATGTATATACGAGTTCACAAGTGATATCTTACTTATATTATAAACTAGCTGACCCGACAGACGTTGTCCTGTCTTAACTATGTATGCACGCGCGCATTCAGTCGATCGCTGACAGTTATTTCAAACCACTGACAGATATGTAAAATTTATATTGTCGTTAAGTTTTCTTAAATGTTCTAATTTTTCGCGCGATTTTTTGAATTTTTTCTTTCATAAGAACCTCCTGACAATAACAAACACAACACAAAAAATTTTTGAAATCGGTCCAGCCGTTCATGCGTGATGGCGTGACCAAGGGAAATAGGGATTCATTTTTTATGTATATATATATGAGAAAGCTAGTGAAAATATTTAGACGTCTATTGGAACTAAAAGGAGAAACATATTAATGTATTTGGATGAAATTTGGCCAGGCTTTTCACGCAACCAATACCTAGTATTACAATACGTAGTAAACTGCCCTTCCCACTATTTTTATCATCTCCATCCAAAGGTTCTGGTAGAGATCGCCTCGAGCGATAAGACCGCCATTTGTACCACCGATGTTTTAATTATTTCTACCGTATGTATACATATTTGGTTTGTTTTGTTATATTTATAGAGTATAATAAAGTTTTAAATAAATAAATAGTATTGCTAGTAATTTTTAAAGGGTCCTATAACGCCTATAGGTCGAAGCCCTAAAGGACTGGCTAATTTGGCACGAAGTGTTGCGTCAATGAGGACGCGCATAAGAATCTAGCTTTTACCGAGCTCCATCTGAGTAAAAAATGTTCTCAGATAAACATTTTCATATAAAAAGCACTCAAGAATAAAGTAGCTTCCCATTAATTAAATAAAAAATTCTTCGCAAATGGTGAATGTGGTGACCGCCGCCTTATAAATATTTTTTGTATCTCTATATTATGTACCTAATATTGTAACATCTACTGGCTGTCCTTTAATAATAAATAAATTAAACCAATCCATATTGTAAGCGACTGTACATTAGAAGCGCAATGCAGCGCCGAATCCACATTGTTAGGTTTATTGTGAAATTAGTTGCGCAAGCCTATTGTTACGAACAACTGAACAGCTGAATTAATATCGGAAACATCTTCAATTTGGCCAGCTTTCGTACGGCCTTGCGATGTACCTTCATAGTAATTGATCGTTACTAGCATTTGCTAATGTTTCTGCCTTGCTACTTGTAATATGCTGTCCCACGTTACACGGGCCTCTATTATTAAGCCTTAGTCCACGCTGGCCTAGTGCGAATTGTCAGACTTCACTTACCCTCCAAATTCCTATAGAGAACCCAGGTATGCAGATTTCCTCACGATGTTTTCCATCACCGTTAAAGCAAGCGATAATTCACAAAGCATACACACATAATTTTAGAAAAGACTCGCTCTTGGTTTTTGTACTTGCGGAAATTCGTCTCAGCAGTCCGTTCCACTCCCAACTAGAATTTTGGGAATTATATATTGCCTAAATTACTCTCTGAAAATTGTGCTTGCCTGTCAAAATTAGTTCTGCTGTTTTAAAGATTTGTTCGCATAAACAAAAATGTTTGTGTCCTACAATCTATCAGCTTTATTTCAAAATCACAAGCAATTCTGATATTTTTTTTTATTATTTATTTGACGATTGCCGACAAAGTTTACAATAATACTAATATAATAATAAATTCTAAAAATAAAACAAATTGTAACTCAAACTAAAGGCAACCACAACATGCGTATTACAATTTTACAATATGACTCAACTAAACATTTAAAAGAAATTTTACAAAAAAAACATAATAGACTTATCAGAATGTTAGGGACTCAGTCAATCTCACTTAACAGAGTTTTCCTAAATGTGGACAGCGAATCCTGAAATATGTCAAGATTAGTAGTTTTGTTTGATAGCTGATTATATTTTCGTATAAAGGCTATATTGTTGACGTGTTCCGTTTATCAAATAACATGTTTACATCCGATTTCATCAGTAGACCCGTCAATAGTGATAGTAAGGTTACGTCTACCCGTAATCTTTACGAAATTTCCGCTCTGATATAAACGTATTAAACAAGTTCTAGTATAAATATAGTTTACTTTTACTTTTTAGGTCTCTCATATGTGAGAGTCTGTCTGGGTAGATACCACAGCAATGTCTATTTCTGCCGCCAAGCGGCAGTGTATGAGACAGTTCTGTTCCGGTTTGAAGGACGTGGTAGCCAGTATAACTACTGGACCAAAACAATACTTTGTTATTCAAGGTGTTGGATGGTTTTTCTACTGTTTATGGGCGGTCGTATCGACCATCAGGCGAAGGACAAGCTCGTCTCGTCATTCAAAAGCAATAAAAAATCTATAGATCACACCAAAATATTATTCACTAAAGCTATTAAAACAAAACGCTGCAAACTAGAACGTATAAATATTTTCAGATCGGAACCGCGAGTTAATAATATATAATCGACGTCGGTTAGAAACGTTAGGTAACCTGCACACGTAACCGAGCTCCAGCACTTAGAGCATGACGTACTCTCCTGACCTTCGGGAGCTGGTGAAATATGCCTTAATACCTTGGCTTAAGGAATTCTTAGAAGCAAACAGGGTGGCGTTTCCACTGGAGAGGGTTTTCATCACACGTCAGCCGGATCTATTTGGAGTAGGGCTGCCATTCGTCCAAAATTCCCCTAGTTTGACAGTCGTCCAGGGCCCATCCGGCAGGTGTTTTTAAAAAGTATGATTGACATTTTTGTTGTCAGGGGTTTTTTTATAGATATCAATTAAAATACATTTTCATAAAAAAGATATAAGCTGTATAAATTAATAAAAATTACATACCGATCATTTTATTGTTGTTGCAAAATTTTTTAAAGGTGTCTAGGTAAAGGCCCATATTTCGCCCAAATGTCCGGGATTCTTGTTTATCCGGCGTTGGCAATTTAGGTGAATGCCCTAATTTGGACCCTATTCCGTTTACCAAGTGCAGAATTACCATGCTTGTATAAAAAAAAAATAAGGGTCTTATCAGAGGAAATGTACTGGTGGTAGGTCTCTTATATGTCAATTATTACATCAGTCTACGGCGGCTACTGTACTAGGCTCCAGAAGGTTTACTTCGAAAAACGAAATCCGTAGTTTCGGATAACGGATCGCACGTTTTGTTACTACGAAGTGTTACGGATCCGATCTGTTCATCGCAATATTTCAGATATGGAATTTGTAAGAATTTATAGGGTTTTGCCATCCCTTTTTAAAACCTTTTGCGAGGATACAGTTCTACTGCTTTCTCCAAAAAAATACGGGAATTGATCCTTCCACTAAGGTAAGCTACAGAACGGTGACGGATCCGAAGTAATTTGGTAGTAGAGTTAAATCCGAAGTTCGTCGTTTCTCCGTATTGGACTGACATTTCGACGTTCGTTTTTCGAAGTACAAAATTTATTAAGCATTACGAGATTAAACACTTAATAATGTAAGGTTTTATATAATACAATTATCCAATTCGAAAGTAGGCTCTAGCAATAATAAAACGTTGCTATATATTAGATTTGCCGATAAATTCAGGCCTAATGAGCAATTCAACAGAAAAATACTCATAAAAAACAACTTTTTCTCCTTAAATAGTGTTGTTTTTATAATTTTGTTGACACATTCTTGTAATATTCTATAAATTATCTATCTAATAGACCTACGACATCGTTTACCTACTTTTTATGTTAAATAATCAGAGAACTAGTCCAAATATGTGTCTTCCGTTGGCAAGGACGTCGCTAAAGGGGGGCAGGGAGGTGCAGCTGTCCCCCCCTCTTAGAGGTTCTAAAATTTGAGTTCCCCAATTTCACTCCTAATATTCCATACGATCTGCTATATGTTATTGTTAAAGCGGGAGAGAGAGAATCGGGGAGGAACACGTACTCTCGACTTTACCCACAATGCATACTTTTCTCATTCTTCATCGTCCCCTCCCCTCCTCCTCTGGGTTATCGGCTGGCGACGCTCTTGTCCATTGGCGAAACACCGGCGTATGGCCAACCACTGATAGTAGACAATATGTATAAAATCTGTGGTGCGTTTTACCTTAAAATAATTGATTTTTTGGAAAGTCATTACGTGTAGTCGCAGAGCTTATATCCATGTTGCAAGTCTTGTTCTGCCATGTTGCGTGATGCATAAATCTATCTAAATATAAAGAAAATAAGGAAATCATGTTAGATGAACCGTAAGATCTTCATTGTTGAACATAGACCTCCAAATATTTCCATACTAACCTCTTGGAATCGGCCTGCGTCAACCTGTTAGACAAACCTATGTATTTGTTTATTGGAATCGATATGCTCACCGCTTATCACAATAAGTTCACCATCTATCATATCATAGGACGCCACACATGGCGAAAGTTAACGCCCCGGTTGCTCTAGTGCTTACCCCTTCGAGAATAAAGGTGTGATGTGAGCGAGAATACAGTCCCTGTTGCTCGCAAGCTACCTTAGAACATTCCAACTCATGAAATTCTTGCAGAGCGCTCCGTTACGCATATAATAAGTGCAAATTAACTACGAGGAAGTGCGAGTCCGGCCATCGGCTCCATAGTCATTAATTGCTTGAATCCGAATTGTAGGGATGGGGTACTGTCGATATTCTAAAATATCGCGTGTGTGCTTTATAGGGCTTTAAATAGAGACGTTTTTCTTTTATAAAATTGGAGATATAGGTTAAGTAAAGGTGGCAAGTTCAAAGTACTCACAGAAATACAATTTTCTACAGAGTATATAGAAAAAAATATTGAGCTTTATAGGGTTTTAAATAGAGATATTTTTCTTTTATAAAATTGGAAATATACTTAGGTTAAGTAAAGCTGCCATGTTCATAGTACTCACAGGAATATATTTTTTTACATGATATGTAGAAAAAACGATATTATAATTGAAAGGAGAGATACATTTACAAACAAAACGCCACACATTTTTCCCTAATCCTTGATGTCTCCTCTCTCAGTGACCGTTCTGAGCCGAAGTTCATAACCCGTTAATGGTTGCCTTCAGCATGGTCGCTTAATTTTCAAGGGTTGCTAGCGCTTTAAGCGCTCTCCCAAAAGTCCCTTGTTTTTGTATAAGCCAACCCTTATCAGACTAACAACCGTAAACCATATTAAATAAAATGATAAGCGCACAATGCGTCATGATAAGTGACATGTGTTTATTCACAGACGTTGAATATATTGTATCATTTAAAAAATCAACCTACAATAGACTCTTATGTAAAATAAATATATCATTGCAGCAAAAACACAGCGATAAAAACGTTAAGAATAACTTTAAGAATAATTGGCATATCTAAGTTTACCATTTTTATGTTGTCAGAAATCCCAAACTAGGTCATACCTGTATCTTAGTCAAGCGATGTCAAAAGAAGCGTATTTGTAAAAAAAACAATATAACTATCGTTTCTAATAGATTCAGGCTATAAATAAAGCCACACGTCCTAAATTTGTACATAAATTAACTTACTATTTGCTTATGCCAGTATTATTATACTTTAAAAAAAGAAGAAGCAATAGAAACGTCAAAAAAAATCTTTGTATATTTCAATAGTATTATCAAAACGTAACAAAAAACAAATCGTTTCGCATAACATGTATCGATAACTGTTATGGCGTCACTAGTGCGATGTATGCGCGGCTATCGAACCGGCTAGGGCAAGCTAACGGGATTTCTATCGAGCTATTAGCTCGTTTATGAACAGTAAGCTTTAGAAGCACAATAAGCTTGAGTGTTTGTTGAATGTGAATGATTTCCGAAATATATTTACACATGTGCACAATGCGCACGCGCATATATTAAATACAAAACTAAAACTACATCTTGAAGAAAAGCATACTTCAGTATATCCGAATTTCTGATGGATAAAAATCTTTGGCAATACAGTAAACAGGTATTTTAATTTATATTTTAAATCTTACCTAATTCATTAATACAATTAAAATTACGGAAGATTATGTATCTTAAAAAAATCTTTTGCGTTTGACATGTAACTACTCTTAATCATAATAAAGTAAATTGTACAAATTAATTACACATCAACATATTACATACATATTACTCTTAAACGTAGCAAACATATTACTATTAAACCTAATCGAAGAGGCTGCCACGGACCAACGAAAGTTCACATTCGTAATTAATTAATCTATTTCCAAGATACTAGTATCGTGTATGTTTTTACGTCAGCTTCCAATCAGGTGTTATGATGAATACAAACTGGTTCCATAAAATTAATTAAAATTATCAAAGCTTCCACCACATGTATCGCATCGAAATTAAACTTTCCTGTGTTGTATTAAGTCATATATTTGAACAAATATGCAACTCATTTATTTTATAATGACTAGATGTGATAAACATATTATGCAATTTAAAGGAAGCTTTTACTTGATCTCACAGAAGCTATAAAAGCTTTACTATGTAAGCTTAATAAGGATTAAGTAATGCTTGATAACCGGAATAATTGCATTTTTATTTTATGGATCTCATGATAAGGTCATTGTACTACATAGCATCTCGCCGTTTCCCCGTTTCCAGGGTAGGCAGAGGCGTACTACACAAATCGACATATATGTCCCATGTAATCAAAGTTATTGTAATTTGTAAACCACAATTCCAGACTCTGGAATCTGGATTAATTTGAAAACCAAAATTATTTACGTGACCTGAGGTTCGTATCCGAGACCTAACCATGCCTGTCAGTCTCCACCCCAAATGCACGCCTATGCATGGGGGCACATTTGCCCCGACCCTAGGCACACAGCTCAGTATGTATACCACATGGTTGCCAAATACACATTAAGACCTATAAGGGTTTGCGAACATATCTCCTCCCTCTCCCTTCTAACTATCCTAAGATGGCTCCTTCACCTTCCTCTTCTCTTCCTTCTCCTCCCTTCTTCCTCCCAGGCCCTGAGACCGGATAGCCGTGGGTCGCCAGCGTGCCGTCCGCTGGCACCCTCAGTGACAGCGTTGGGGCCCAACAAATCTTCATTGGGACTGCCGTGATTGCTAAGCCGGGGAATCGCTTGTACACCGTTCGCAGGGCAAACTTGGTGACAACCACGGCAGTTCCCTAAAAAAAAACAAAAAAAACATGTCTGTCATACACCTCTTCCCAATAAACATTTATTTAAAACAGTTACTAATAGCCAGCTTTCAAGAATGTGACAAAACATTCTACTTTCAACTTGTTTCCTGCCAGCTGGCTTCTTTGTTTACTTTGTAGTCTTTTGTGTCCAATATAAAATGTCTGTTATATAAGCGACTTTAAGTAATAATTAAATATTCTCATGTACCTTGACTTATAAGCGCAGCTATGTTCGCCTACGTAATGAATAAAGTATTTCATTTATTATTATTTTTTTTAAACTTTATTATCGTATCTTTGATCACGAGTCCGCTGATATTACTGTTCTTATTAATTAGAACAGCAGCAAACACGCCACGCATTCTTTGGTACCGAATAAAAATAAATTAAACCTTCGAAAACCAACAAATTATTTAACATCACAGGTATAGACTAGTTACCGATTTTGTCGGTGACTAATGTTGATGATGGTGGGACCAATCTTGAGGTATATTCTTTCGAATATAAAACAATAATTATCGAATTCGGTTCAGAAATAACCGCGTCTTGACAAACATAAAATAAATACGAGTCGAATTTATAGCGTCGTCCTTTTTTTAAGCCGGTTAAAACACTATTATGGAATTGACAGTTGCTTCATCAAATATTATTTCTCGGCAAGAAAACTGCGTCTGCGCAGCGCGTAAATCAAGTTGAGTCATACAAACACACCCTTCATTACATAACGTAAATTGAAAAGCACGTCTTGTTAATGGAATCGTTTCACACGTCGCTTGCCGCTAAATATTCATTATACACCATACATACATGCATACAAGACATGGTTTCCAAGTGAAATGGGGAGAAAATGACAAGCTTCGGACGCTGTGACGCATGACAATTATATGGCATTAGCATTGGCTCCCTTTTACCTAATTATAGTGAAAATTACGTTTGTAGGGGAACAATGGCGTCGTGTATTCTAGAGTCAACCAGTTCGCTAATAAATAAAAAATATTATCAGGCCTGTATTATATACTCTCCCACTGTTAGGCACGGGCCTCCTCTACTACTAAGTTTAGGCATTAGTCCACCACACTGGCCTAGTGCGGATAGGTAGACTTCACACACCCTCGAAATTCCTATAGAGAACTTCTCTGGTATGCAGGTTTCCTCACGATGTGTCCCTTCACCGTTATAGCAAGTAATAATTCACAATATAATTATGTTCACAGTTTGCTAAATGTAAACAAAATTATATTAGGTACATTTTTTAAACGACTTATTAAAGGGGTTATCAGTTCGCCATGTTACATACTAGAACAGCCGTATAACCTTTTTATACCACAAATTAGTCTAGTTATGATGTCACAACGTAAATTCATCGTACTTCAGTGCTTAAAAATGTAAAGTTTTATAAAAAATTGGAAAAAAATGGAAAAACGATTGGGGCCGCAGGTTACATATAGCTCTACTAGACCTTTGAAGCGTCAAATTAATACGTAATTGTTATCAGAAATTTCAAAACAGTTAACACATTTCAATAAATCTTTCCTCAAACCTAAGTACTGAATCATACGAACGTCAAAAAATGACCGAACGACCGCGCACATAGCGTTCCAAATTTGAATGATTCTTTTTGTTTTAATTGGTAGACGCGGCGAATACCGTTAGGAGACTTGCGTACGCGCAGCTAAATTTAGATTCTCTGACCAAATACGGATTAGGTTTTTGTGCTTTTTTATTATAATCCATAATTTTTATTCTCAGAAAAGAGGCTATATTAGACTAATATTATGTGTTTGCTATTTTAACGAATAATTAACATATTATGCTAAGACTTGTGTACGCGCGGCTCAACTTAGATTCTCTAACCAAATACGAAATAGTTTTTTGTGCTTTTTTATTGTAATCCATACTTTATTTCTCTGAAAAGAGGCTGTATTAGACTAATATTATGTGTTTGCTATTTAGACGAATAATTAACATAATATGCTATTGTAAATGACGATGACTGGCCGTTATCTTGATTTTTGTTTTGTAGTCCGGTACAATCACTTTGGCATGCCTTTCGACAAATGGCTTGCATATTTTATTTCGTTTGATACTTAACATGATATGTCTGACCTGCATACAAATATTGTACATACCAGTGTCAGTTTTTAGGCCATGGAGCATATTTTACATTGCATTTTTATACTCGGCAAAACATATTTGGCATAGTAAGTAAAGAAAATAGCATCAAACTTCCATGAAAAGGCAGTAATGCTAGCAATTACCCAAAGCTCTCGTTGTTCATGCCTTGTTAATGTTATTAGGAAAGTTCGCTGTTTTACAAGACCACCGATGGTAGGTCTCTCATATTATGTGAAAGTCCGCCTGTGTAGTACCCTTGCAATGTCTATTTTTGTCGCCAAGCAGCAGTGTGTAGTCACCGTTGTGTTCCGGTTTGAAGAACATTTTTTGTAGTAATTGCTGTATTATAAAATGCACAAAATCAAACAAAGTCAAATATTCTATTGATATTTGACACGGCTCTACAATAGGCTGATCGTGGAACACACGTGCGCCCCAAGATGTTTTTATTACATAGATACGTTGTCCGAGCTCAATACTGGCAAGACGAAAGTAAGGTAATTGCCCGACTCGACGGCCAATGAGCGTGCGGCACTAACGTTGTTACGTAGCTGTCGATGTAAATATATCCTTTTCTAACGAATGTATGCTGCATCTTTTTATTCCTTCTTCGAGCCAATTTGTAATTATATGTAAAGGTACGTGACTATAGCAAATACTGCGCTGTTTTTATGTGCCATTTTGTTAGTGTATGACGCGTCTATTTGTGAAACATCATTGCGTGCGCCACTATGGTTTTTACATAGGGAATATAAGGAAGGGAAGTTGGAAGAGTCCTCTAACTAGTTTCCTATATTTAACCACGTAACCTTAGCATACGTAATGATGCCGCCATCTTGTATAGGGAAATTGTCATTAATTATGTAATTCGTGGGCAAGTTATCAACTCCGTTAGCTGTCTATAACTATGATTGAGTAGAGAGATTTTTTTACGATCAATGCAATGCCACAATGATTAATCATGCCCAAGTCACCCTGCAGACACTATTAACTTCTCGAAACACTAAACTTATGATACTGACAGTTGCTTCTAATTACGGTTGCCAGATTTTTTTTCAGTGCTTAAATGGGCAAAAAATACGGGACTTCAGTTTTGTAGCCGGGACAAATAAGAAACAAAATTATTTGTGTAATTTTTTATATATATTTTTTAAGATTGAATCACTTTTAACATATTCTTATTCGTTTAAATATATTTGTAACAATAATAAAATCATAATCATAATTAAAAATGCGTTTTTTACTACATTTATTAAAAGCTGAGTCGTATTGATATGTATGCGAAAATGTGAACGTTGCGTGCATGAGTACTTGTCGATCATAGATCGATCGATTTACGGGACAGAGTCTGTCCCGCCGGAACATTTTAAAATGTGCCTAAAACACGGGACGTGAACAACACTACGTCTAATAGTGTAGTTGTACGTTATACATTTGAACAGAGGCGGCCTTTGGGGGAGGCGAACCGGGCAACCGCCTGGGGCCTCGTGCTTACAGAGGCCTCGCGCGGTGCCTCGCAGGACCTTTTATTACGTTCTTACTGACGAAACTGTTAAAACAGGGGAACGTTATTTTACTGTGCCCGGGGCCTCGCGTCTTTTGCTTTTTGCTTTCGCCTGGGGCCTTGCGTCGCTTAGGCCTGCCACTGCATTTGAATGACGTTTGCTGATGTTGGAGTGTGTACAGAAATATCACCGAAGATGGACTAGTACCGTTTATTTATATTGTTACGTTGTAAAGTTAAAGTTGGCAATTCTTCTCTTCTATACTTATGTGTTTAAGTCCCGGGTTGTAACTACACTGAGTGTTAATTATTGGTAAAAATATAATATATTAATATTTTCGCGTGCGTTGTATTGTACGTCACACCGCGTCAGCAAACGTGCAGTTGAGACTGTAAGAGTAGTGTTTCTCGACAAAGTGACATCAAATTGATGCTCCACAAATTATGTTTGGATGTACTGGTTGCACCTCTGCCTGTCCTTCGAAGGTACAGGCGTAATCTTACCTGTGTATCACTCATCGCCATGGCGACTGACGAGAGATGATTACCCCTTGAACGTCGACACAATTATGCCAGCCTGTTAGTATTGTGACTCTCTTCCTACCGCTGTGTGGTGTTGTTTATCACTGCACAGCCTTTGGGAAGTGAAAACGATCTCACAATATGTTATTATAAACACGTTGATAGTCCTTTGTGTTTCACTAGAATCGACGGATTTCCAGTTACAAGGGTCGTGTTACTCCGACGGCTACATGGAATCAAAACAAGCAATAGCTTCCTGAACGTATTTATTTTTATATATTTAAACCACAGTGGTAGGACTCTCATATGTGACAGTCCGCCTGGTAGGTACTATTATGTGGATTGGTAGACTTCACACACCCTCCAAATTCCTATAGAGAACTTCTCAGGTAAGCAGGTTTCCCCACGATGTTTTTCTTCACCGTTAAAGCAAGCGATTATTCACAAAGATAACACATAATATTAGAAAAGTCAGAGCTGTGTGCCTTGGGATTTGAACCTGCGGACATTCGTATCGGCAGTCTGTTCCACAACCAACTAGGTTATCGCACTATAAATATAGTTTTTACAGAAATAGTTTTAGATTCAACCAAACATTTCAAGGAAAGCCACTTTTGCTCATTATACAATGTAGTTTTATGGTCAATAAAATCACATTAGTTTTGCAAATATTAAAACGATCAATGTGTATATATAACATTTGTCCGCATATCCTGTTTGAGTTAACATTTTTTTTATATTGACTAGCTTTTATTCGCGGCTTTGCCCGCGTGAAAGAGTCTAGGATAATAGTCATGCTATAAATTTTCCCGGGATAAAAGCCTATGTTCCTCCCAGGATCTCAAGCTATCTTCATACCAAATTTCATCCAAATGCATTCGTTAGTTTTTGTGTTTATCGCGTTCAGACAGATGCGCCGAGATTTTTATGTTATGTAAGGATGTTCAAATTATGTAAATTAGCGGGTGTATATGTAAAAACGTCTTTTTTTTAGAAAATATTATAAAGTATTGCAATTAAATCAAATGATTTTCTTGATATTTATTCATGAAACGATTTTATGAAGATTTTAAAATTAAGTGGTCCATCAATGATTCCGTTACCTTAGTAAGTCATCGCCGTACCTTTACCTTTACCGATATTAAAATTGCTTTTCTCAATATAAAAGCAAGCTACAAGCCTTTACAGATCAGGGTCTCTGTCCAAAATTTTAACAAAATACACAGCTATCCACGCTTGTCTCCAACATACTTCAATACATTAGCTATTTCCATGTTTGTTTCTAGCAAACACAATTCAAAACTTTCGTTCTTACAATTTCTTATGAATTCTAAATTATACCTTAACCTAAACAAAGTCACGTACATAACTTGTAAAACGATTTCACACACAACCGCTAACGAGCGGGTTTCGTCACTCCAAATGTCATGTGTAATATTTATGTATTTACTGATTATGAAAGCAAACTAATTGGAATGTTAGTATCACACGTTAACTAATGGCTTGGTTGTATTGCGTACGCGGTACGACTGAGGTCGTGGGTTCGATGCCCGACTTGGTTTATTTTCTATATTTTTGCTTAGTATCAGAGTCTGATATAGTTGTTGAGATAGTTAATGCAGGAAAACTTGTAGATTATGTTAAACACAATTTTATTATTAAGAATATAAATCAACGACATTTGTTATACGACATATTGACAAAAAGAAGAACATGGAGGAGGTCAAAGACAATTATTTCTTTTGAAATATAATAGATGGCGCCACACGTATGATTCAGTAACAGACTATAATATTTGCATAATACAACAATAGTGTCCGGTAAATGGTAATGATCCCTTATCATGACAATTAACATAAGTGTGATACACTCTGTCTACCTCTGAAAATGGAAAAGGCGTATTACTTTCTATTGGGTCCAATTCCCGTGTCGAGTAAAACTTTATATATTTATCTAAAGCTGTATTCGTAAATACAATACCTTAGATTTGAACTTTAATGCAAAAATTAAACGAAATCATTCCTGAAATATGTTGAGAAAGTAAGTTCCACCAACTTCATATAGGTGCAGTATAAAGGAGATAGAATTAGCCTAACAACGATTTATGACATACTGGTGGTAAGATATATGTTATATTCGCCTGGATAGCGACCACCATACACAAGGTGTTAAAACCCGCCATAGTGGCCCACGTAAGTGTGGCGTTCCGGGATCAGCCTGTGCATATCTGGTTCCAACAGGCCGGCATAATTGTGTCGACTGTCGAGGAGTATCCATCTCTTGTTACTCGACATTCTATTGAATCCCACTCCACTTACCATTTAATGCAGTGCCATGTCCGTTTAAAAAAAAAAACATTATTAAAATTATTATAGACTTCATAATTCATAAGTATACCCATTAAAATGTATTACAACATTGAACCCAAAGGCCATGTTGAGCAAACCAGGCGTGCAATAATTATGAATTATGATAATGATGGCGCATTGTCATGCGGCCTGCGCTAGCATTATGTAAACATTTCGGGCACAAGGCTCTATTGCGGGACCTGGGGACCCTGGCACTTGGCTGTTAAGGGCTGAGTAATTAATATAATATCACAAATAACGCCTGTATCAGAATATATATAAAAACTTACTTTTCGCAAATGTGTTCCCTATCTTTCGATTTGATTAATTTCGTTGCGGGATAATGACATATTAGTTTTCCCTGAGACTCGCCGAGCTTCACTGCTCGGTGTCATAAAATGCGTGCCACTGCTGATCCTGGCTTACAGGAGTTGTAGTGGTGGGTGTGAGGGCGGGAAAGTCTCTATAAAAAGTCTCTTTTCGCAAGTGTTTCTGTCCCGTTAGGAGTGTACCCCTACTAAGGCATCTACTTATCGACATGTCTGTCTCGTGTTGTAGAGGACGAGCCTATCGCCATATCGGGCACAAATTCCAAACTCTTCGCTGATAGACCAAAAACCCAATAAGACTGCCCGAACTAGAATTCGAACTCTGGACCTCAGATCGGTTTCATGCTGCACATTCAATACATCCCCGCCGAGGTAGTCAATTTAATATCTCCTTGATAAGTAAATAATTTGCGAGGTCTCGCGCGATAGCTCTCTAGGTTTTAGAACCCATTTCGTATAGTCCTTCAGGGCAGCTCCTATTGCAATGTCTGTGGCTTGCTCATCTGGTCTTTTAATTATATTTAATACAGATACCCTTCTAGTCTTTGCATCGGTAGCATAACATCAAGGCCTCTAACTAACTCAATAACTAATTGCTTGCGGTTTCAATCGAGAAAAGTTTTTCCGGGATAAAACTACCGCTTCATATTTTTCCGGGATAATATGTATCCTATGTCCTTCCCAGTGTCCCAAATTATATTCATACCAAATTTCATCAAAATCCATTCGGTAGTTTTTGACTTTATCGCGTTCAAACAGCTGATAGACACAGTCAGGCTTTGTTTTATAATATGTAAACATAAAATATTATATATTTATTAAGTTTAGAACGTAACCAACTTCAAATTCCCGCCCAGAGTACAAAGTAAAACGTCGCTGGATTCGATAACTCAGCTGCCGCTACTAGACGATATATCACTGAATAAAATGTAAAGTAAAATAAATCAAACCGCGATGAGGTCCATAAATAACATTTCACACGCTGCGGTGACGTCGGCGGAATAACAATGCGGGAGTCGAACTCGGGACGGGTCCTTTGTACCGAAGGGCACTAAACCATCGGGGACGTGAGCGCGCATTACAATGACACTGATTGGATATCTGGAATAGGGTTACTGGTTTGACTTTTATTGAAAATAAAACAACGGATATTTTCGCGGTTTTTTTTTTCTGTGACGTTTCGAAGACTGCAGCCTTCGTGGCCACGGAAACAAATCTTTTAAGTAATTTTATTTCCAACAATAACAATAACAACATAACAATGTATAAGAATAATAATTATTTTGTCTTAATAACAATTAAAATTACTTATAACTATGGACATTTTAAATTAGGGGTAAAATTGACTAATTAGGTACAAACCAAAGTAACCAGCTCGGGCTGAGAAGTAGGGGGAAATAAAAGGATAGCGCGTCATAATCCTCACCGGCGAGGACATGAACCCTAGCCTAGCTAACCTACCTACCAGCCTGTCACTAGCTACCTAGGCGATGACTACCCGAAGAACAGAATGAAACTCCGGGCTTTTTTTTTTGTTATCAATTGTTCATAACATATTGTGTATTTTTTCCAAGTCTTTTTATTCCATCGTCTATAATTTAACCAACATCACTCCCTAACCGGTACTCGAACCTACTCACAAAGCCAAGCACATAGCATGCGTCTAATCGTTCAACTTTCACTGCATGTCTGCGTGCTCTTATTTGCAACTGCTATTAACTACTGACCATTACTCTTCAATCTGTTATGATCTATAATGGTTTATAGATGACAAACGAGCTATTGACTTGATGTGAAGTGATCTGCGTTGCACGTGACCATCTAGAATTATTGAAGTCCACCGTAAGGTTGACTGGAAGAGAATGCCATTAAGTCCGCCTATGTACACATTTTATTGTATATGAAGTAAAAAAAAAGTCTACTGTCGGGTTGAGAACGCTAATTCCTGTCATAGATATGACGTAACTGCTAGTTTGTTGTGTGAGAGCGAAGGAGATAGCGATACGTCGCGGTTTTATGTATTCAATACCAAATATGATTGTTAACCAATGTCAGAGCTGTGTTCCCGAAAAGTCTATTTTTATGAAATTCTTTATTATATAACCACAAATTGACACGCATTTATAACCTGCTAGGTTCCCGGCTTCGCCCTCGTGAAAAGTATTTTCTGGTACAAAAGTTCCTAAAACACTTTAGCAACCCCGGCGCCATCTATTTAAATCCAAATAAAATATTCCGTTATGATCCCTTGGGATCAAATTTCCGGAATAAAATGTAGGCTATGTGTTATCTAGGACATGGTCTACCAGTGGCGGAGGGTGAAATTTTCTTAAAGGGAACCTGACATAACATATAGGTAATAATAAGCATTTTAAGGAAAGTTAGATTTTATATAAATTATGGATGGGAAGCCTATAGGAATCGGTTTATATGGACCCTTTGCCACTGTGGTCTACCATTACGCCAAATTTCATCCAAATCCGTTCAACTGTTTCTACTTCTAACAAAGATTCACAAACTTCAGCATCTATAATATAAGTAACATTTACTGTTTCTCTGTGGTTACTAATATTGTTATTGGTTGCAGGGTTCGGACCCTCGCGTGGCGACGTGCCGCGGCCGCCTGCAGACCCGCCGCTGCCAGCTCAACCAGGAGATCAACAAGGAGCTGCGCCTGCGCGCCGGCGCCGAGAATCTATTCAAGGTACATTGATATACTTTACCATAATAATAAGCGGCGATAGCCTAGTTGGTTGTACAACGGACTGCCGAGACGAATTTCCGCAGGTTCAAATCCCAAGGGGCACACACATCTGACTTTTCTAAAAAATTATGTGTGTATTCTTTATGAATTTATCGTTCGCTTTAACGGTGAAGGAAAACATCGTGAGGAAACCTGCACATCTGAGAAGTTCTCTATAGGAATTTCGAAGCTGTGTGAAGTCTACCAATCCGCACTAGGTCAGCGTGGTGGACTAAGGCCTACCCTCTCAGTAGTAGAGGAGGCCCGTGCCCAACAGTGGGACAGCATATAATACAGGGCTGATATTATTAAGTGTGAAGGAAGGAGACAGCCCCGGATCTATTGGGGGCAATCCGGGGCCCATGCCTCGGACGGCGAATTCAGGGGACGGCAAATCCAAACTAGGCAAACGAATACACAACTCACAATTAACGCAACTTTGACTACTGAGACATCCAGAACATTACACACATAAATTATTTCCTGCGGGGTGCGATACGATGCTGACAAAGTTAAAAATTTAAGTGGTCGGCGGTGGCGGGGTTTGTTGTTCTCACACTTCCCTCCCACAGATATGCCCTCCCAACTTTCATCCAAGTCCCTGCAATCGCTAGCCTGTGGTTTATGGATGCGGTAATTGTTTCTCTGCTCATTTCTTCATGGAGAAAGTCGTATATGTATAATATAACGCATATCAACTTCAATGAACAAAACAATTTCATTCCACTCGATACCAGGAAAACATAAAACAACAAAATATGATTACCAGCTGTCGCAATCAATCGCTTCGAGAAAGTGTGTCAACAATGTATGCGTCGGTATGCTAAGTAGCTTCGTAAAATGAGGAGACGGTAGATTTTTTAAGATATTTATCTATCTATATATATAGAAATGAATCCCTATTTCCCTTGGTCACGCCATCGCTCATGAACGGCTGGACCAATATCACTATTTTTTTATTTTTGTGTTTGTTATTATCAGGAGATGGTTCTTATGAAAGAAAAAATTCAAAAAATTGCGCGAAAAATTTGACAATTTAAGAAAACTTAACGAAAATATTAATTTGATATAACTGTCAATTGTTTGAAATAACTGTCAACGATTGACAGAATGCGCGCTGCAAATTCATAGTTCAGACGGGACGTCTGTCGGGTCAGCTAGTGTATCATAAAACGTAATATACAATAATACTTTTGCGTTATAATTAATTTAAAAATTAAAACATTATATATTAAAAATATTGTTATATAAAGTTACCTTTGTTATTTCGCTCGCGTGAACGAATTCAAAAATTTATAATATTCATATACTCAATATTCAATACCTTTCCGTATTAAAATCTAACATATATGATAATCTAGAGCATATAATACATATTTAAGTTACATATTTAACCCAAATAGTTCCAGCAGTGCTGTGTTTATTTCTAAAATCCACACATCTACAATTTCGCATTTATATTAATAACAATAAAGATTAATAACATTTTTGGGTACTTAACAGACATACTGTCGGTTTAGTTACTCGTTAAGTCCATTGCACATTATTCAGACCTTTCCATTCCAACGTTTAGCAGGCGTATATGTGTATTAAAAAGTAAATATCATTTAATTAAGCCAGTGATATAACATTCTTCGCTAATAAAGCAGTATGTACAATAAAGTACTGTTACGCACTTCACAAATAACCTAAATAATTGTTGATTAGCACACATACACTCACGCCTTTATCCCTAAAGAGGTAAGCAGAGGTACAACCAGGCGCTTTTCCCCATGTGTGTTCCGTCCCATAATAGGAAGAGCGTTAAAAGAAATATAAGAAAATATAAAATACTAGCTTTTGCTCGGGGCTTGCGCTGAGAATCAGATTTCTGGGATAAAAGTCCTGCTATATTATTTCCCGGGATAAAAAGTAGCCTATAACCTTCTCATGGTCTTAAACTATCTTCATACCAAATTTCATAAAAATCCGTTCAGTAGATTTTGAGAAAATCGATAACATATCTAGACATATAGAAAAGGGGACTTTGTTTAATAATATGTATAGATTATAAAAATATTATCAATAAAGAAAAATAAGTTTTCTTAAAAAAAATATTTGTGTATTCTTTGTGAATTATCGCTTGCTTTAACGGTGAAGTAGAACATAGTGAGGAAACCTGCATACCTGAGAAGTTCTCTATAGGAATTTCGGGGGTGTGTGAAGTATACCAATCTGCACTAGACCAACATGTGGCTGATATTATTATTATTAGTAAAGAAAACAGTTAATCAATACTTGTATTTGGGTTAATATTTCTGTAGACCTTATTTATTACTATTTGAACGGGCGAATCATTAATTTGCACCCACGTCCATCCACTCATACGCATGTTTCGTAATCACAAATTAAACAAAGCGCTATCCGATTTTTTCCACGTCTTAATTCCCAAGTCGGATTCCCACAAGGTCAGGAGTCAAGGACCGTGGGGTGTCACGGTTGGCGGCCGAAACAGGTCGATGACCGCAAGGATCTTATTCCATTGTTACAATGGGTCGAGGAACTTAGTCAATAAGTAAGCGCAAGTGAGGTCTAGAGCTAATGTTTAGATTATCGGTTGAACGATTTTGCTTCCTTAGTCAATGAGCGGTTGTTAAAGCGAAGTAATTAACATCAGCTAACATTTTCTTTAAAATTATATTTTATATCCGCCCGGATAGCGACCACCAATGTGTTAGAACCCGCCATAGTGGCCCGCGTAAGTGTATCGCGTTCTGGGATCAGTCTGTGTATATCGCGTTCCAACAGGCCAGTATGATTGTATCGACTGCCGAGGAGTAATCATCCTACTCAGTCGATACTCTATTGGACCCCACTCCACTTACCATCAGGTGCAGTGGGGTCACTTTGCCCGAACACGTATATAAAAAATATTTTAACACCTCTACTTTACGCACTAAAGTTTTTATAAATGTTTGCATCAGTATTTGCTCTTATACCGCGTCATCAGCCTACGACTGTCCACTGCTGAACATAGCCCTCCCCTAGAGCGCGCCACGTTGCTCGGTCCTCCGCTCTCCTCATCCAGCGTCCACCGGCGATCCTGCGAATGTGGGCGGACCAGCGGGTCAGAGGTCTTATACCGTGGCAGTAGGAAATCTAATAGCATCTTTATATAATGATTTCTTATGTTTACGCGAATGTTAGACATTGAAATTAAACTAATTTTCCGGACTCTATCGCGGTATTTTGGATTTTATTTTTCTCCCCACGTTTCGAAGACTTTGCAGCCTTCATGGTCACGGGGGGTACTGAGGTGTTGTTCATCCGTAAAGCCAAAGTTACAATTTTAGCTGTTGGTGACCAACAGCTAAAAATGTTTAAAAAGTTGTATAATTGTAAAATGTAGGTAGATATTGTAACTTTGACTAGTTTAATTTCAGCATCTTTATACATTGTCCAAGAATCCTATAGATTGTTATACTTACTATACTCAACGTCTCGTCCTCAGGCCACAACCAACAGGAAGCTTCGGGAGACTGTGGCGCTGGAGCTGAGCTTCGTCAACTCCAACCTGCAGCTACTGAAGGAGCAGCTCGCAGAACTCAACTCCTCGGTGGAACTGTACCAGAACGACAGGTGAGGGACTTGTGCCAGATATTAACAGCTATAATGAAATAAACTATGGCAGCTATATTCAGCTTACTACCCGCTGTTAAATTCCTCCTGCAAAGCTTTGGGTAGCTGAAAAGTGGGTGACCGGGTTGCACCTCTGTCTACCCTTCGAATATAATAGCGTAATGTTTTTATTTGAGGTGTATCAAACCCGTCGGGGTTTTCTAGGCGTATGCGGTCTTTATATTTATTATTATTAAGCCTATAGTCTTCCTCGACAAATGGGTTATCACTAAAAAAAAATTCAATTCGAAGCCATAGTTCCTGAGATTAATACGTTAAAACATACAAAGTTTTAGCTTTATATAATAGTATAGGTAACGAACAATAGGCGAACGGTAAGCTCGTCTCGTCATTCAAATCAATAAAAAAAAGATAATAAACTATAATGAAATCGCAATAATTTCACAATAAGCTTACAAAGCCGATTAACAACATAAAATCTTCTCAATATTGTTTCAACACCATGTTATGCACCATAATGTTTTAATTAACATAATATTAAATGTTTTTTACATTAGTATTTAAGTAATTATACCATTCTTTTAGTCGTGAAAACATATGAGGCGTTTATAAATAAATTTATTATAGATATTTTACTGATGACGAGTCGAACTTGCCGTTCGCCTGATGGATAGCGATACGACCGCCCATAAACAGTAGAAACACCAACCAACACCTTGAATTACAAATTACTGTTTGGTATTCCACTGCGCTTGCCATCCTGAGACATGAGATGTTAAGTCTTAACACAACGGCAACAGAAACCGGAACACAACAGTAACTACACACTGCTGCTTGGCGGCAGAAATAAACATTGCGGTGGTACCAACCTAGATGGACTCTAACATATATAAGAGATCTACTACCAGTAAAATTTATATTATTAGTAAGATAATATGTAGACTTAAAGTAATTAAAACTCACATTAAGCTGATTTATAGAAATCATATTAATATACTGGTTTGATTAAATGTCGAAAATCTAAGATCCGCTTACATCAGAAGGTTACAGAGCGTTTACACAGAGTTGTATTCAATGAAAATCTATAAGTCATGGGGCTCGTAGCCCTCTAAAATGTATTTGTTATTTTAAATTAAAAATAGATAAATGGGTAAATATAGGTGCTATGATTATTTTTTGATAAGCAATATTTTTGATACATATTAGGAACATAATATTACGGAAGTAAGTAGATTTTGAGATAAATGTCGACAGGTTCAAACCCCAAGGGCACGCATCTCTGACTTTTCTAAAGTTATGTGTGTATTCTTTGTGAATTATCGCTTGTTTTACGGTGAAGGAAAACAGCGTGAGATAACCTGCATACCTGAGAAGTTCTCCATATTAATTTCGAAGGTGTATGAAATCTGTCAACCCGCAAAAAGGCCAGGGTGGTGGTTTAAGGTTTAAACTCTCAGTAGTAGAAAGGCTCATGCCCAGCAGTAAGACTTTATAATTTAGTACAGGACTGATATTAACAAATAAACTTTCAGAGAGATAAAAACACTACAGGAAAAATATAAACGAAACAGCAGTTAAAACCTGTTATTGCTATCGATTTTTTATACATCGCATTGGGGGGTCAATTAATAGATCTCGATTCCAAAGTCCATCTCTGGCACACGTATCCACCGGCAATTACATGTCTCTTTTAATGTTACGCATAATCATTATGGAATTAATTTGTGTGAAAAATTGTCTCATTTACCTTGAGCGATAAATGTGAAGGTAGATTTGCAGTTCCATAAATATAGGCTGTTTTGGCATTAATTATGGTAATTTTTCTACATTCGCCTGGAATATTTACTCACTCGCTGTTTTATGAAGGTTGAGTATTATAAAATCTAACTAAGTTTGTAAGTCATACTTTTAGACCTGTTTAGATAGACATTTAAAATATTTTGGACATATAGCGCGACGGAAACCAGACAACTTGGAGAAGTTGGTGCTCACCGGCAAGCTCGAAGGCAAGCGACCAAAAGGACGTAATCCGAAGCGCGGGTCGGACCAGGTCGCCAACTCCCTGAATATGCCAATGAGCGTAGCGGTGCACCAAGTCGAAGATCGCGCCTCATGGAGAAGACTACTAAATGACCTTGGACGGGATCACGATCCTCAGTAATGAGGGGCCGACTGAAGAAAGAGAGATAGACATTGACCGGTTCCTGAACATAGTCGTCAAGCCCTCACATTAGCAAACAGTTTTAGTTCGCAACACGCTGTTTTATGAAGGTTAAATTGATACGTATCAATTTGTATATTTCTAGATATACATTGGCCAATTCATGAAACCGTGGTCGTCAAACCGCGGCCCTGGGTAAATGGCTATCAAAACATATGAAGTTAACCCAGACAGTTTCGACCTGTCTATCACACTGGTCTTAATATTATTATGGAAAATTTCTCAGGTACGCAGGTTTCCTCACGATGTTTTTCTTCTCCGTTAAAGCAGACGATAATTCACAAAGAATACTGACATAACTGTAGAAAACTTAGAGATGTATGCCTTTGGGTTTTGAACCTGCGGGCCTTTGCCGCCGCAGTCCATAGCACTCAACTAAGCTATCGCCGCTGTCGGACTATGTGAATGTTGAATTCTGCCGTCAAGCACTGTGTTTGGTTAACATACATGCAATAATTCTCGCAAGTAAGACGTTTTTTTTGCATACCATAGTTTCCTGACGTCTTGTGAAAGAAGAGTTGTGTAATTGTGACAAGCCATTTTGAACCTTGGGTGGTGTGTTTGTGGCATAAAAGTAATTGGTCTAATAATAGTAGAAGACTGCCTCTTTGAATCTAAAATTCTAAATCGTCAGCCAGATAGTGATTGAGGATCTACAAATGTATTATTATAGTTGTATTCCTTACAGAATAACAGTCTTGGTAGTAAGCCTCATAAGTGCCATATTCCCAAGTGACATGTTATTTTGTCAGTGCGTAACAAACACGTAACGCACCGCGTCGCGTTCAAGACAATAGTAATTGGCAAATACAATATCATTCCACGCTAATTTCACGAATATAACGTAACACGGCTATGTTACGAGTTTACACTGCCATAGAGAATAACGCGCCTGCAGCCATGCAGTATGCATACAAAAACTATCAGAAAAGAATTTTCAAAATCCAAATAATAAATAAGGCTAGCTTTGAAAGTTAGAGGAACGGGTAGGTGTCAAATAACAGAAATAGCAAACGGCGACGTCACCGAGAATCACCGGCCATAACACTACATGCGTGAGAAAGAGATGGCTCGATAGCTCCATCACGCCCCAACTTTTCTACAAAACAATATTTCAAATATGAATAACTGGTTCGTTTTTCAATTAATTTTTAGAATGTCTTTGTTTGTATTTTTTGTTACATATATATTATAAATAAAGGTAGTGTGACTGAAGAACCACTGGTTCGTAACGAGACCAACCATCCATTTGTTTAGTTTTTTTTGTGTTGTAGTGAAAAACATACGATTTTTTTGTTATTTCTTTTATTAATAAATTTTACAATATGTAGTGATATGTTGCAATTTAATCAAATATTTATCTTGATTATTTATTGAAACGTTTTTATTAACAGTTCAAAATTAAGTGGGAATTCAAGGATTCCGTTACCTTACAAAAACATACAGAAGTGGGTACTTATCAAGAAAATTATTGATATTAAGAAGTCACTTACGCGTTTGCTTTATGTAATAAAGGTTTATTTATCTAAAATATAATGTTAACATAACGCGTGTCCAAAGACATTTCAACATATCTGCCGTACGGACGGATTACTTTCACATTCCTGTGTTTACATTATTTATATAGCATTACATGTGTTTCGCGGTAATTATTACTTGCAGGGAAAGTAGATAGTACTAATCAATCATAGGGTGCGGTTTAGTAGACTTGATATCTATATTACTGTAATATGTTATGAAATATAGATTGGGAGTAAAAAAAAAACAATTGCCTATTAATTTGAAAAAAAAAACTATGAAAAATTATCGTCCACTATTAAGGTACTTAAAAAAATTAATGTTAATATGTTAAAAACTTTTGTACTTACATTTATTTATTAAGCCATGATTCTGTTATCTCCAGCGTTTGAATTTTTCGTCGGTCTTTTCATGAATTTGTGGTTTTTTTTCGATGATAACGCAATAAAATCGATACTTTTCATTAATAAAATAACAAGAAGTTAATTATTATAATCAGATAACCTAAGATCCGTTCAGACAACTAAAAATAATAACCAAAACAAATAAATTAAATAAAAAAAATTCAAGACTTACCACATTATACCGTATTTTAACACAAATTTACACAACTTAAGAACCGAACCCATGACTGCAGTAGATCAAGCAGGTTATAAAATAAAATTTACATAATGCCAGTGATTAAGTAAAATTGTCGGGCAAATGGGCGAACGCACAAAAACTTTAAATGGGCCATAATGAGGACGGCGCGGGCTTGGGAAACAAGATGCTGCGACAGTGGCTCTCAATGCGCCCTCTTTGGAAGAGGAGGGAGGTAATTTTACAAAAGTCAGGTAAAAGTTGTAGACACGTAAGACGTATTTGTCTATGAACAAACGAAATTACAGGAAAAGGTTTTTGTCTAAACACATATAACACATTATAGCCAGTGTAAGCCATAAAAATATGTAACATCTCATGTCTCAGGATGGCGAGCGCAGTTGAATACCAAACAATATTTATAGTTTAAGGTGTTGGATGGTGTTTTTACTGTTAATTAGCGATCGTATCGCTTACCATCAGGCGAACGGCAAGCTCGTCTCGTCATTCAAAGCAATAAAAATCCCAGTCTTATCGATTTGTTTCCTTAAAGCCCTAAAATAAATAAATAAATAAAGCCGGCAACACTCCAATAATATTAATTAATATTGTTTTATAATGTCGCAGGAGGTCGCTGGATACGGACCGCTTACAATAGGTCGATCTGGTAATCTTTAGGGAAGGCCCATGTTCAGCAGTGGACATCCTGCGGCTGATGATGACGATTGTTTTTATAGTACATGACTATTTACAAAGTACTAAGTGGCGATAGCCTAGTTGGGTGTGGAACGGACTGCCGAGACGAATGTCCGCATGTTCAAATCCCAAGGGCACACACCTCTAATTTTTAAAAAAAATTATGATCTGTGTATTCTTTGTAAATTTACCAATCCGCACTAGGCCAGCGTGGTGAAATAAGGCCTAAGCCCCCTCAATAGTAGAGGAGGCCCGTGCTCAGCAGTGGGACAGTATATAATACAGGGCTGATATTATTATATTTATATATTATATACGATGAAATATGTACCTCTTCAGTCCAAATATAAATCTGTATTTATATTTGTATAAAATAAAATGTTAATGAATGAACGGTTATATAAAAAGTTGAGAACCAACTCCTTTGGCACTAATGAGATTCAAAGTATGAGATGAATGAAAACAACGCGAAACCGTCGCCATTAGAAATAGCAAAGTGTTTTGTGAGCTTAGTTTATAATTAAATGCGTGACATGCGTGAAGCATGTAAAAATAGATCTATATTATTTATGTTGACTGCCTCGGTGGCGTAGTTGTATTGCACGCCCGGTACAATAGCGCTCTGAGGTCCTGGGTACGAGTTCCGGGTCGGGCAAAGTGATATTTGGGTTGTTCTGCTCAGGATCAGCCCGGAGCCTGGAATTTGTGCCCGATATGGCGATAGGCTCGCCCCCTATCACATCATGGGACGGAACATACTTGGCGAAAAGTGGGTGCCCTAGTTGCGCCTCTGCATACCCCTTCGGGGATAAATGCGTGATGTTATGTATGCATGTATGTATGTGTATTATTTATATAAGTATAGTTGAAGAGTTTATTTAAACGCGCTAAAGCTAATCTCTAAGAACTACTGATTCGAATTGAAAAATTCTTTCCCATTAAAGAGGCTATAGGGCTGTTAAAAATCGTATTTAGTAATAATATAATATAGTCAGATAATTAACCATTGTTTTTTCACTGCGTATGACACTACTCACTTTTTAGCCGTAGAAAGTAACTTTTTTTTATTAATGAACTCTCACATGTAAATGTAAAATATAAAATAGTTTACACTTAATGATTCCATTCACGTGTAGTCAATTAAAATTAAGAAAGAAGCACAAAAAGCTATCTAATTTCCGCCATTGTTGCAATTTTCCCGCGCTCCGCGGCCGCCATCTTGCGGCCATAGATTGTAGAATGTGGAATGCGCGGTAAACTACGCTCTATAAACATGTGTGTAAGATACTATAATAATTTTAAAATATTAACTAATATTTATTATACCAGATAAATTATCTAGAGCATAGAATTTGTGATATAGATGCCCTAGGATTAATGACCATCGTTATCTAAATTCTAACTTAGGAACACGAATTGACAAATCTAACGCCATATTAGGAGATAGTACTATGCGCCCGCGCATTGGAAGCTAGCCAGGAGATAGAATTAGATGTGTCCCCAGGAGCATTCAATTAACGAAAATTTCATAATCATCGAATGTGATAACGAACCGCGAAATTTTCATTAAGCTTGTATATTTTTGTTTTATCAATTAAATAAAATCAAGCCATATTTAATACCACTTTTACTAGCGGGTTAAACGTACATATTTTTTATTTTATCAAGTAAGTACCGAACTTTTTTTAAAAACAAGAGGCATTCTTTAGGAATATAGATATCCCAGTCTTGATTGAAGATAGATGCCCTTAGGGCGAGGAATACAAATGAAATTGTTCAACAATATTAAATGGGACATCGAACTCCTATAAATGCTATTATTGTTAGAAAAACTAATTTAATATATTTTAATATTGATTTAAATGGCTTCTAAGGTTTTTATCCAAAAAAAAGTAGTAAATCAAAAGAAAATACTAATATCACGATACAATATATTTAGGATGAATTGTTAATTTTGAAACAGAACAACATTATATGTATCAAAAAATGCTATTGTACATCTATCGTATCTATTCTCACATCCATAAAGTAAAGATCCTTTATAAGTTGCATTTCAGAAAAGAATTACCATTAGCCATTTTATACTGCATTCCATAAATTATTATTCATCATCACTACCAGATTTCTTAAAAAACTATTAGTGTCTATTTCTACGCAGTATAGTTGCCTATATCTAGTTTTTTACTTGTCTATAAGCATCGCACCATAAATTTACCCGCGTCGTTTAACCATAGAGTTACATAGTTATTGAAAGCGGCGGCACTTTGATAGCAACTAATTGTATTGTCTCATTCCTGACTTCTTGTACGCATACTTTGCAATGTTATGAGACGGTTCACGCTACTTTAAAGGGTAGAGACTTAGAGAGACACTCACTAGTCTAGTTTATTAAGCGTCATTCTATCAATTAGATATATTGCCTGCCTCTGTGGCGTAGTTGTACTGCATTCGCGGTACGGTAGCGTCTCTGAGGTCCTGGTTTCGTATCTCGGGTCGGGAAAAGTTATATTTGGGTTTTATTGCTCAGTATCAGCCCGAAGCCTGGAATTTGTGCCCGATATGGCAATAGACTCGCTCCCTATCACATCATGGGACGGAACACACTTGGCGAAAAGTGGGTGCCCTGGTTGCGCCTCTGCATACCCCTTCGGGGATAAACGTGTGATGTGTGCATTCTATCATTCGATACAAATCAATTCATCGGTGAAGTCGGCTTGTGGTGCCCCCAATCCTTACGCAGATATCCTATAAGTGTTGGTAATATTGATTTTGCGACAGATTTTCTCAATTGCTTGGTTGTTTGGGCAGAATTGACAGACTTGAACTGTGGTTTGTGGAAACTCTTCTAGCCTTTGAGTACGAAAGTTGTTTTTAAATTGAACGAAAGCACCGAGCGATGAAGCTTGAGTCTCTGGGAACATTAATCTATCTAAAATCCGCAATAAAAATCTCCTTCGCTCCATAGCAAAGCGCAGGTATAGTGACTCAGGTTAAATAAAACACAATCAAACACACATCATGCAGTTCTCCCTGGAGGGTAGGCAGAGTTGCAACCGGATCACCCATTTTCACGAAATGTGTCCCGTCCCTTGATGTGATAGGGGGGCGAGCCTATCACCGTTTCGACTACAAATTGCAGACCCCCGCACCTCAGAGCGGTCTCACACACGCATGCAACTAAACCTCCAAGGCAGGAATAACAAACTTAAGTCTTTTTCGATATTTGTTACAGCAAAGAATGCCTGATGCCGATGGTGCCGCTGGGTCTAAAGGAGACGAAGGAAGTGGACTTCCGCGAGCCGTTCAAGGACTTCATCCTGGAGCACTACAGCGAAGACGCTGCGGCGTATGAAGACGCTATATCCGACTTTATGGATACAAGACAGGTAACAAACACGTGCGTTTTATCTCCTAAGGGATAGTCAGAGTTGGAAGTATTACACCCACGTTACATCATGTGTAGTCTGTGCTATAATTTAATAGCAGACTAATCTATCGCCATATCAGGACGAATTCTAAACTCCGGGTGATATTAATAAAAAAAAATATCAATTTATCTCGACGTCAAACCTCAGTATGGCAATTGTAACGTAATACGGCAAAGCCACTATGGTTGCGTATAAGTTTTAAATATATTCATCAACAATGTATGTCATGCAAAGACTACTGGAAAAAAATCACAATCCATGCAATAATAAATAAGGCATAGAGCTTTGATAATTAGGAGAAGGGACAGCTATTAAATACCAAACTATGACGTCACTAAGTGTCATCGGCCATAACACTCTGTGCGTGAGAAAGAGATAGCTCGATAACCATACCACCCCTCACTTTTGCTCACAATATTTCAAATACAAATAACTGCTTTATTTTTTAACCAATTTTAATGTTGTTTTCACAGAAGAATTTAATGTTCGTGTTATTTTCTGATACAAATAATGTACAAAATCAAACATAGGAAATCACCGTATTATGCCAGCATTAGTTATTATGACGGTATTGATTGTGTCTAGGCGATGCGAACGCCAGTGCGTGGCGCGGCGGGGGTGACGCTGCTCTTCAAGTACTACAACCAGCTGTACTACATCGAGCGGCGGTTCTTCCCGCCGGACCGCTCGCTCGGCGTCTACTTCGAGTGGTTCGACTCGCTCACAGGTAATGTACTATATTATCTTGTAAATAAAATTTAATTCGTTCATTCAGTCAGTAATACTTTCAATTTGCAGACAGCCCAGGGTCCATAGCCAAGACTTCCCTTTAATGTGTTTTTAAACAATTTAGTCCCAAATATAAAAAGATTTCAACTCGTACTCTCAAAAAACCTTTATTACAATGTCATAAGAGTGACATCTAGCGGTTGATATTATATAAACATGAATTGTGCAACTCAGTAAAATCATTTCCGATTGTAACGCCATCTGTTAATCGTATCCATAATTGTGATTATTTGGAACGTTTAAAAATGATTTATTATTTTGTTGTAGGGGTCCCGTCGTGCCAGCGAACAGTGGCTTTCGAGAAAGCTTGTGTCTTGTTCAACATTGCTGGCATTTACACGCAAATTGGGGCTAAACAGGTACTTATGGATTCTGCATTGAATCAAACCGTATTTAATGAAAGTGAAAACTATTGCTTAGTTTCAAGCGATAAATGTTAAAGAGAACTACGAAAGAAACCGGCTATACAACTAAAATACTAAGAATAAGTGCACATACGGCGTTTAAGCATAATGCTTTGCCGGTGGTAGGATATATTTTATGTCCGCCTGGATAGCGACCACTGTACACAAAGTGATAAAACCCGCCATAGTGGCTCGCATAAGTACGTCGCGTTCTGAGATCTGCCTGTGTATATTCAGTTTCAAGCAGGCCGGCATAATTGTGTTGCATGTCGACGGGTAATCATCCCTCGTCAGTCGACATTCTATTCGACGCTTGAAAGGCAATCATATCTAAGCAACAATCAGCAAATTTTTGAGTAAAGTGCTTTCAAGTTTTGATTTTAATATGAAAATCCATAACAATTAAAAATTTTATTTTATAAGTAAATTTAAAATAGTCTTATGTTATTAATTGTCCTAGAACTACAAAACCTAGACAAAATGACGCAGAAAAGCAATGGCGATTAATAATATTTATGTAATTAATTTTCGGTATATTTTTCGCTTAGATAATATTATTACGTTTCAAGCGTCTTATTGGATCCCACTCCACTTACCACCAGTTCCAGGTGGGGTCACTTTGTCTTGCACGTATAAAAAAAGCAATGCGTTAAGTGGTTTGTCTCTTCAGGACCGCAAGAGCAGCGCGGGCCTGGACGGCGCGGTGGACGCGCTGCTGCGCGCGGCGGGCGCGCTGCGCTACATACACGAGAACTTCACCAACGCGCCCTCCGTCGACCTCGCCGCCACCACGCTGCTCGTACTCGGCGCGCTCATGACCGTCAGTACACATACATTCAATCATTCAGTCACACAATCATTCATTGTTAGAATCATTCATAGTTGACGTCAAGCAAGACCTAGGATGAATTAACTATTTGCTTGAAATGTTCTATTGACTCCACATTGGAGTAGATAAGGACAGATAGTAGATGAATTTAGTCATTCATTCATTCATTTGTACCTATATTTCCTTAGTTCAATTCACTCATTCATTCATTCTATGGTTCTTTATTTGATTGACCCATTCGTTAATTTCTAGCAGTCTTAACAGCTTGTATATGCATTTCTTGCATTTAATGACCTAATCCACACACTATGATTTTTTTTAATTGTTATCATGAAGTTTGTCAGTTTACATGGAAGCTCAACTTATGCAACCTGAATAATCACGTAATGATTTACATACTATATTTTACAACTATCACAACAGAATGAATTGTCACTATAACCAATTTTTACGTGGCATTTGTATGTGTGTGCGAAATGTATATATATATAATGTAGATAGTGAACCAGTGCTATGACGGTTCCAGGCGCAGGCCCGCGAGTGCCTGGTGGAGAAGCTGCGGCTGCAGGCGCGGGAGGCGAGCGCGGACCTGCGCCGCGACTTCGAGCTGTGCCTCGACCTCGCGCAGGAGAGCGCGCACCTCGCCAACACTTACTCGCAGCTGCATGAGAAGGTACATACATATATCCATACACATACCATATATACATATCATATAGTATCACGTTTTTTCCCTTTCCAGGATATGTTTTATTTCGCCAAATATTGTAGAAAGTTTTGCAAATGCAATTTGTAAAGATGTCATTTTAATAGTAAGATTTTTTCTTTGTTCATATTTATATTTGACTAGTCGACCCGCCAGACGATGTCCTGTCAACTATGAATTTGCAGCGCGCATTCTGTCAATCGCTGAAATTAGCTTTTCTTAAATTTTCTAACGTTCCGCTCAACTTCGTTAATTTTTTCTTTCATAAGATCCTTCTCCTGACAGTAACACAACAAAAAAAATAGTGAAATCGGCCCAGCCGTTCACGCGAGATGTCGTGACCAAGGGAAATAGGGATTCATTTTTACATATAGACATTAAATGATAAGAAATGATACTACGCGATATTCTTTTATAAAATACATCATTCAAATTTCAACTTATTAATATCTAATTATGAAAAAATAAATTTATATGTTTCTAAAATAATTTTTTTTTTCTATATTCAAGATGCAGACAGAGGGTGTGTTCAGTTACGTGCCATATTCGTGGGTGTCGCTAGTCCACGTCAAGACTGAGTTTTACAAAGGTTAGTTTAGCTTAAACTCCTTGTGGTACGTCGAGAATATAAGAATGATATATCGTCCAGACTTTGAAATGTGGGTTAAATGTTGTATTTTACTATAATACTGACATAGGCCTCCCCGACCAATTGAAGTTGGCTATTCCACTCTTAAGTTCACGAACTTAACGCAATACTAGCGTGTTACGAGTTTACACTGTTATGGATATGAGGGTCCAAGGTGGAATAGTGTTATAGGGCATGAATATGTAAAAGAAGTGTTATATGAGTATATAAGAGTAGAGATGTGAAAAATAGTTTAGTAAAAGTATTTAAATACAAAATGCAAATGCATTGTTACTTTATTACGGAAAAATAACCTTATTATGTAGTGTATAAGGTTATATTCCCGTGACACACCGTAATGTCATGTAGCTGTCATGTTTGCCGGCAAACATTCCGATGCTATATGGGTTAAAATACATTTAAAATTATTCACATCTCAGTATAAGAGTATGTATTGGTGTTGTGGTCGGCAGCGCTGGCGCACGAGTACGCGTGGTGCGCGCTGTCGGCCGCGCCGCGCCCCGCGCACGCCGCCGCGCGCCTGCGCACGCTCTACCGCGCGCCCGCGCCGCCCGCCGCACACGCCGGCAACGGTGCGTATGCAAACACTTGCCCGCTACACATGTCGCGAAAACAATAGACGCTAGGATCATCTACTTAAAAAAAATACATCACCTATGGGAGCAAATTACCGGGAAAAAAAATGGCTTTTTGTTTCAAAACATTATCTCGTGTGCTCATTTCAAGAAACATACAAACAACCAAACTATTTGACACACTCGCTTTTTTCTTTAAAAAGTCAGATTACGTCAACCATCTACTAAAGAATAAAGCTACCTTTATTATTTTTCAAGTTACATCCCCATAACGACATAATTAAAGATCTATGAATCCAGTCTAAAATTGAATTACGGAACATTACTAACTAAATCATTTATTTATTTACGATACCAATGACTGCAAATAATGATGACTGAAAAGTTATAACGAAGAAAAAATAATTCAATTACATCGTTGCTCAATTCCAGGTGCATCGACAACAGGCACGCAAAAGGAGGAAGAGTACGACTACGCGGCGCTAGCTAGGGCACACCTCGCGGAGGCACTCGCGTTGTACGAAGAGGCACTGCGGCTTCAAAGGATGTGTCGGTACGTCACTATATAACCTATAATGGTATATGTAACGACATCTATGTGGACTTGTGGAAGTCTTGTTTAAAATTTTAGTCAAGAGATGACGCTACCATCTTACGTCCTAAAGATTTAAATATTTGATTTATTAGAGTTGAACTATAATAAAATATCTACAATAAACCAGTATATTCATTCATATGCCATAACTGGATGAAGGTAAAATTTCTATACACATCCAATATTTAATTAATATAAAGGTGATGTCATTATGAAATTTTTCCTAAACCTCGAGCATAGTGCTTATATAACTCTGAATATGGACACATTAACATAACTAATTATATCGCTAATTTCTAGTGAGCTTCGCGGTAAAGAAGCGCTATCAATCGTAGTTCGTGTGAGGGTGGAGCGGCTGTCGAAGGAACGCGCCGCGGCGGACGAGCGGCCCGACTTCACCGACCTACTCGACGCACCCGCCGTGCAGCGTGAGTATACATGAAGTCAATAATCATTCACATGAATAACAGAGTCAAACAAATAACTCTTAATACCATAATCATATTAGTGACTTCTTGTTATAGTAGTCTGTACCTTGTTACAAATTATATCTTGTGAATGTCCTTAAATATAAAATGACATACATGGTAAGTAATCTAAAAACGAATTCTGGAATATGACTGTCCATTTCTTACGTAGCATTTTTATTCGCAGCATCATCAAAGTTCCAACTGGCGCTCACGCCTCCAGACTTCTCCCAATACAGAGTGGACGATCTGTTCAAATCGCTCGGTCCTATCGCCGTCTTCTCAGCCAAGAGGCACTGGAGTGCCCCACGTCTAGTCCAGCTCCAAAAACACGACTCCAGGAGACACAGGCACCTCAGGGACGATGACGAGAAAATAAGATCAAGGAACAGCGAGAAACGAGACAGATCGGAAGACAACAGCACATACTACAACCAGATAATCAGAAGCGACGAGAAATACACAGATGATTACGAGAAAAAGAACAGAGTTACGAAACAAAATGGGATTTATATACACAGTTATAATAATAACTTTGAATACCATCCTAAAGTGTTGGATTACGATCATAAATATGAATATAGGAAGGGGGAGAAAGAGAGGGGGGAAAAGAAAGGGAGGGAGAGGCGGAAGGAGCCTCTGAGGAGGGCAGCGAGCGAGTACAACATGTCATCGAGGGACGAGGAAGGGTTTGGCTTCTCTGTGAGAGGAGATGCCCCGGTGATTATAGCTGCAGTGGAGCCCAACTCCTTAGCTGATGTAAGTTGAACAGTATTTATATGATGTAGAGTCTTTAGTATACGGAATGATTGTGTCTTCATATATCTGTATATTTTCCTTTGTTGCACTATATTTAATTTAAAAATAATTTTTCATAAGATTTAAAGAATTCTATAGTTATAAAATTGTTTCTCAGATCGGCGGGATGCGTGAAGGCGACTTCATAATATCTATCGGCGATAAGGACGTGAAGTGGAGCTCTCATGAGGAGGTGGTGCGACTGATCCAGCAGGCAACGGATACGCTCACCATGCGTTTAGCCACGCCAATGGACAAGAGTAGTCTTAAGGTACTGTCTGATATTGGTTATAGGAGATGCGGAAACAGTTGTGAGCCTCTTGACTGCCTTGAGCCATTGCATATGTGTAGTGACGATTTTAAAATCCGGTCTAAGTTTCAAGAAACTTAACATCAGAATTAATAAAATAAACTATAAGTTGAATATTAAATAATATGCAAAATGGAGATATTTTAATCTAAACATATTAATTCAAATTATTACTGCTATTTTGCATATACATTTATCAGAATATTATATTTGAATTAAACACCAATTTATACTAATACATTTAATTACTTACATATTACATTAATTTCAGGCATCTCCTGAATCCCCGAGGCAATCGAACTCCAACCAAGGCTCGGTGTCGGCCGCCTCCACAGCGTCGAGCGGCTCCACCGCGGTCACGGCGCGGTCCTCGGCGCGGAGGGCGCCTTCCTGGAACCCGTTCCGGCGCCACACCGCGCGCGACAACAGCTCGCATCGCGGCTCGCACACCAACGTCATATTTAGATAAGCGACATCTATCGACGGATGTCTCATTCCATTTCGTTTCAACGCCATCTATCCGCTCAGCTATGAACTATACCAAATAAAAACATTCCGTTCCAAGTTTCATCTCGAAACTGTTATCAAGACTTAGTTAAGTATTCAGCGCCATCTGTTATTCATTTCCCACGGTATTATAGGGTCTCAAAATGAGGTTTTGGTATAGGTGTGTATTAATCGGTGAACAGTCTCACGGCATTCGCAACTATTATATATTTAGGTTCCTAAATATATAATTAGAATTTCGGGACTTTAATCTTGGCTATGATGTTCCAAAGTGTTTGCCCTCACTTTAATATATTTATAAATTAACAAACCGCCATCTATTGGAGAAGTTGGTAAACTGTTTTATCTAAAGGCATTTTACATACGTATGTTAACCTTAATCATATTTTATTTGTTTATTTATAATGTTTTCTTCTTTAAGAATAACCAACATATACTATGTAGTTATTCAAATTATCTCAAACTGTCACATCTTTATTTCATACAAAAGACGTGCACAGTAAAATTAACGAATTTGTTATATTTTTGTTGAATTTTAAACTTTTCCAATTATAATGGAAACCACTTACTTTTATGTATAAACTTATATTATTGTTAAGAGAATGCGATACCCGCCTGGATATAATTGTATAGTAGAATAAATTCGATAAAAATATTTATTTCTTGATGAATTCTTCATAATATTATTTTCCACATTACAGCCATTTATATTCTTTAACATTGTTGATCAACTCCATCTAGCGGCAGTTGAAATCAACGTAAGTTTTTGTTAAATGTTTAACATGTATGTATGATATTTTGTTTATTATGTCACAAATAATATAAGTCATTAAATTTTGGTTGTGATCGATTTAAAATTTTAATATGAAATGTTTCATATTGATCGCACCCAAAAATTCTAACCTCAAAATCTATTTTGGCGGGAAGACACATTTCGTCAGAAAATACGTGAAACTGCAAAAATTATACTAAACATGGTTTTTAAACATTTTGCACTTAATTTGTAGACTGATACATATACGTATGTTGTAAAAAGTATGTACTTAATATATAGTTGTATATCGGTGTAAATTCTACGAGATAAATATCATGATTTGTATAAATTGTTATGGTTATATACGCGTACTTTTAAAATAAAGTTTTAAAAATATTTGCTTAATTTATTTACACTCCTTACACTATTAACCAAGGAAAAAAAATATTAAATGTAACAAATTTATTGATATTTGGCAACAAAAACAATCAATACGTCAAAACATAACAATTAACTTAATAATAAATCGCCTTGAACACGGTCAATAACCATTATATACCAAATAAAATACTTACAATATGTATCGACCAGTTTTTAGTTAGCTAAGTATTTGTGGCCGATCTGAATGTAGTTAGAGTCGCCATTACTCACTTATTTAGTTAAGTGTCAAAGGCATGTAAGACGGCTATCTTCAAGATAAATCTAAATTATTGAAATAAATAAAATATAAACACATTTAAAATCCAACATTGTTACTATATCACTATATATCGGTATAACAATATACATTGCTGTAAGTATAAATCTAAATATTTGGTCCAACTACCACAGAAATGGAACAGCGTTTCATTTGTTTAGGTTAAGATGGCTACATGACGATATTATGCCTTGCAAGATATATAATAATACCAACCCTGTATTATTCCCTTCCCAATCTTAGACGAGATCTCTACTGCTGGTGGTTCCTGATACTGTGAGAAATATTCTATTATCTAAACCTGTCAGAGTGTATCTTACATAATTACATATAGGACACTCCATATTCCACAGCCAATACCGGCTTAATCCATCACAAATCACCAGAACCGTCAACTATCTATCCAGAAAGTTCTCGAAAAAGTTCTTCGTGTTATCATAGACTCCGAAAAACACGAAGCCTCCTATCGTAAAGCCGGTTAACCTCGGCGTTACTCCAGCGAACAGTCCCCTCACTCCTGACTCCATGTAGATGGAGACCAGGATAGGTTTGATGCGCAGCTTCCGTGTCACCGCATAGTCTTCCGCCAGCATGATCCTGGTCTTGGCAAGGTCCAGGGGAGTGGTGACTGCCGCTGCGAAGCCGCCCGCTATGGAACCGCAGATGGCGCTCTGGAATAAAGGAAAGTTTTCGTTTGTTGAAAGTTTTAACCATATCTCTTTTCAATACGGAATCACCCTAATATAGGTGTAAATGTAAATAGGACTTTTTCATCGTGGGCACGGCGAAGTGGTCTCATTGCCCCTTGATAAGTGAAGAGATAATCATCCCCGGGCGGTCATCTCTACTCCGTAATGCCGGCCGGCTTTCGTCTTCACGCCACGCTTGAAGGCCCTCCAGTTGTAGGAAAGTGGGAACACGTATGCTGGCAAACTGTTCCACAACTTAACTATGCGGCAAAAATGTAAGTAATAAATATAAAAGAATTAGTTTTTAACTTTTTGGATTTGGCTTTTTTCAATACAACAATGGGTAGTGATACAATAAAGAAGAATCAAGGACAAAGCACAAGTTATTGCCATTTGTATGAAGTAAAACAAAAAAGCGGCGATAGCCTAGTTGGTTTTGAAACGGACTGCCGATACGAATATCCGCAGGTTCAAATCCCAAGGGCACACACCTCTGACTTTTCTAAAATGATGTGTGTATTCTTTGTGAATTATCGCTTGCTTTAACGGTGAAGGAAAACTTCGTGAGGAAACCTGCATAAGAAACTCTCTATTAGGAATTTTCGAGGGTGTGTGAAGTCTACCAATCCGCACTAGGCCAGCGTGGTGGACTAAGGCCGAATCCCTCTCAGTAGTAGAGGAGGCCCGTACCCAACAGTGGGACAATATGTAATACAGGGCTGATATTATTATTTATCATTATATTATTATAAAACAATACATAATATGCAAGATCTGTAAACTCACTTGTAAACTACTGATTTGTCCATCATTATGGTTCTTGACGGTGGTCTTGAGGAACTCCCAGACAGGCAGCTCTATGAAGCTGAAGGGCAGGTCGCGCGCCACCGTCGACAGGAACCCGCGGTACACACCCTTGCGGAAACCCTCCGCTTTGTACGCCTGGAATGGACAAATAGTATTTAATAATTCACATTATAATATATATTATTATTATTATAATATTGTATAATAAATATCTAATTAATATCTTGTGAACTTGTAATTACGTTTGGCATTAACTTGTTATTTTATTCAATGATTGATTATTATTTTTATCTTTTTTGTTAGTGATTAATAACTTTTACCGACAATATCTACTGTATTGTAAAATAACTTCATATAAGTGGAAACTTTATTGATTTATGTATTTTGATTTATCTTAACTAGTCTATAAGAGACAAAATATTGTATGTTTCCTAAATATATAAATAAATAAAACGTGAAATGTTTGTACGCGCATAGCTTCTAAACGACTACACAAAATTGGATAAATATTTGTTTTATTTGTTCGTTATTGTCAGAAGGTTTGTATGGAAAAAAATTGCACATGTTTAAAATTTCTCAGAACAGTGAGTGTGCGAATGAGATAGAAGACTGTGAGATACTTATAATATTATACTAATACAATCAAAGCTAATACATATTAACTTATTATAATCTATACATATTATAAAACAATGTCCCTTTTCTGTCTACCTGTATATTATCGATTTTCTTAAAATCTACTGAATGGATTTTGATGAAATTTAGTATGGAGATATTTTAAGGCCCTGGGAAGGTTATAGGCTATTATCTATCCCGGAAAAATATGTAGCGGGACTTTTATTCCGGAAAACTCATTTTTAATATCTTTCACACACTTTATAAACGAATATAATACAGGCAAAGGTATCAAGAAGTAATTGGTTATCATTAACCGACAAACATAAATGTGTTACAGGAAACCCAAATAATGATAACTGAAGGGTAATACCAGATTATGTTTGCTACAGAGATTACAATTCAACTGATTATGATAAGACAAGAAAAAACATGCTGCAAAAAGTTACATCAGAGTGAAATAAACATTGTTTATTGAGTAATACAATTTGTTTTTTATTGCTTTAAATGACGAGATGAGCTAGCCGTTCGCCTTATCGCAAGCGATACGACCGCCATAAACAGTAGAAACACCATCCAACACCTTGAATTACAAAGTATTACTTGGTATTCCATTGCACTTGCCATCCTGAGACATGAGATGTTAAGTCTTATGTCCAGTAGTTATATTGGCTACAATGCTCTTCAAACCAGAACACAACAGTGTCTATACGCTGCTGCTTGGTGGCAGAAATAGACATTGAGGTGGTAACTACCCAGTCAGACTCTCACATATGAGAGACCTACCACCAGTAACTAGTAATATTTGTCACAACCATAGATATTTCATGAATTTATAGTGACTAAACTACACGGACTTTTAAACAAGAAATGTAATGAATCAAAGCTTACTTCTAACAATATAGATATGCTGCTCCGAGCCTTAGGTCCTACATACGTCTGTTTCCTCTGCTTTGCTATTTCTGTGGGCACTCGTATGACACACGCCAACTGCAAAAAAAATCATAATATATCAAAATAGTTTAAATTATATAAGATGTTATTTCATAAAGCATAATAATTATTATATTATTTACAGTGTTTTTCTAAGTGGAATACAACAGAGCAAGTAAACTGGTCCTTAATGGCAGGAATAGACATTGCATTGTGATATGCAAATAGACTTCGAATATAGCATACAAGAGATGTTATCATAAAAATATGAATCACAATTTTTCTGTGATAAAACATAAATCACTGAGTAAACAAGATCCTATTTTTTTATTTTATTTTATTACGCTTTATATACAAAGAATATAAAGTCAGACTTAATGCCGAAGGCATTCTCTACCATCAACCTTTAATGTAATTTTTCAAAAATATTTTCTTAGTTATGTATGCATTTCTAACTGAAAATATGATGTTGCTGCTGCAAGTCAGTCTCTTCATGTAATAGTAGTGGTATTTTACTTTCTTATCTTACTTTTTTATTTTAAATTTATATTTAGAATAATTTATACAAAAACTTTGAAGATTACAAATCTATGGTTTCATTTATTAACGATGTCAACATGACCCTGTAAAAAAGACAATGGACACCAATTAAATATTAATACCGAGAAACAAGTTTGAACTCACCACTTCCCCCACGCTGGCTGCAAACATGTGGACTAGGGGAGTGTACTGAGCATTCACATATGGTGTGCACAATTTCTTAGTAGCCTCATATGATACAAAAAATAAAGCCGTTGTAGGCATTGATGTTGAGGCCACAGTGAGTAGACCTAAAAAATAATACTGTACCTCAATATTATATTTAATTATTATAGGAACATCAAAATTTTACACAAAACAAATCTTGGTTCAGTCTTTTTAGAACAGTTCGGTTCTTATGTGCTTGCCAAATAAAGATGTACCAATATATATACAAATTTCTCTAAGCTATGCTTAGTTAATACAGAAATTTACTCAATCAACTGTAAGTCAAAACCCACCATCATGCCTCTTAATAAGGTTTAAACTAGGAACTGGTGATGTTTTTGACAGCTATTTAAACAATTCTTAACCACCCATTAATGCTAAAACAACTTTATAAGTAAACTGATTATGAATAATCAATATTAAAATAAAAGTATGACACTTAGAAGATTAGTGTTCTCTTAGTGAATTATTGCTAATGTTGAAGGAAAACAATGTGAGGCAAATTCCATACCTGAGGAGTAATCTATGAGAATTTTGAAGGAATGTAAAGTCTGCCAATCTACACTAGGCTAGCATCACTGCGCAACTAAGGCCTCTCTTAGTAGTAGGATTGTAACCAACAGTAGGACAGTATATAATACAGGGCTGATATTATTACTAAGAATCTAGATACTGCATGGTTAGACGAACGCAGAACCATTATTTGATTTTAATTTTAGTCCAAATATGTAACAGGAATATATATTATGAAAGCCACGAGTGCTTTATATTCTTACCTCTATAAACGCCATTAAATCCTCCAGCTTTTTGAAACCCTTGTGCACTCTGCAAGCGAGTTTTTATCGTATCCAAAGGATATAAAGCAACATCAACAGAAAATCCAGCCATTGCCCCAGCCTGCAATCATAGTACTTTTAAAAACAAATTTACTAGAAAATATAAATGAAGTTCGTATTAAAACTTACCAGTAACGGCGGCAGGTATAAAGATTTTATAGATCTTTTTTCTTCAGTAACACCCATGTTTGATTATTTGCTAAAAGACTTCTCTAAATGTTATAGAAATATAACCTTACTTCTCACTGGTTGGTGAATAAAAATATTATCACAGCTGTTATATGGTATATTGTTTGTACTTGTCACAAATGACTACTACTACTCAATAATTTGGTATGAATTAAGCAAGCAAATATACTTATACTCCTACTTGAAATGAAATTATTGTAAACATGATGTAATAAAATTCGTGCTTCCCGCTATGCGATGTCAAATGTATTGAAAACGTCAAAATTATTTTAGATAGGGATAGTCAATAAACATCTTTGTTAATAAGAATAGGACAAAACATAAATGCTTTACTAAAGTTATGAACGAAGTGCATTACGTCTGGAAATAAAATATCTAACGAAAAGTTGATAAAGATTGAATAAAAAACTATAATCTAAATAATGTATAACATTTTACGGATTTAAATAAATCATTTATTTTCATTTCTTTTATAATTAATGTATCTAAAAACAATAAGATGCCTAAATATAAATATGTACCGACCGAAATCATATTAGTAACATGATAAAGTCAACAACAATCGGTGCAAATAATTGCAGTGCTGTATTTTTACTTTCCTTACTTCTATATCAGGCCACTTTGTTTGTGCCCTAAGAGAATTTATGGCGTTTCGTATGCAGCACCGCGCCATGCGTGCGGGAGGCTATTTGGTGGGGGCAAAAAAGTCTCCAATTGCCTGAGGGCGCCCCCTAATAAATCGAAAAAAGTACGTTGCTTAGCAACATACAAAAAGCCGAAAGAGGTCACTGAATTTTTTAACTTTTATTTTTACTGTAATCAACAATGCCTAAGGTGTATAAAACTGCACACGATGGTATACCGTACCACAAGGTGCGCAAAGGAATCGAACCTAGGTGTTACCAGCTACACAGGTAGGTACCTATTTAGGCGCTTATTTTAAAGGTAATGCAAACGTGATCCCTCTTCAAGTTGTATGAGAAAAGGCCAAGCTTGGGCTTAGGGATGTGATAATAGAGAAGTACGTGTAAGAGTAAAGTGATGCAATTATTCCTTATTAATCTTTCAACCTTTGCCTATTTCTAGCAAATGGGCAAATGTTGAAAGAATTTAATGCTATCAGTACTCAATACCATATTTCTATTACCTAGATAACTACTTTATTCAGAAAGTTGTATCAAGACGGACATATTTAATTATAACGGCTTTAACATTTAAATGACCGGAAATAACCTCTTTTCATCAGTTTAGAAAAGTTGTGCAATAGATATAAGATTTAAAAGTAAAAATATGAGACTACATATATATCTTATCTTCATTATTTCAAACTTGTTTATGATCTCCCCCGCAGACCATCACAATGTCGTCTAAAATTTCCGATAACAAAGCGCCCAATACACAAATGTGAGGCGCCAAAACACGAGTACACGCTAGTTCCTCAGATAGGCGGGTGGCGATCGTTACTCGTGCCAAAGTCAGAGCCCAACTTCTACCCAGCGGTTATGCACAAGGCGGAGTTTGATCGGCTGAGGAGTCAGGCGAAGGTATGTTCTTTAGCTTTAGGTGTACCTAACTACCGTGCAACGCAATTGCGATAGTTGCTTGGTACCTATTACCACCTACTTTACCGCTAGTATATCTCTGGTAAGCGATAGCTGGACTGGGTAGGTTCCACCTTTAGGTAAGCATTGTTTAGTTCCGGGTTGAAGCACATTGTATCTAGTTTAAGTACAAGATTATGAAACTTTCGAATATCTTAGAGTGCCGAACGGAGTGTAATATTGTTACTGTTTATGGGTGGTAAATAAGGGGTGTGGGTGTTCAATGTTAATAGTTAGCCACTGCCCACATGTCAGTTCTACTGGCCATTATTTCTAGCACAGCAACGTAATTACATCGGTATTACCACTACCACCCATGCTCAGGGGCGACCCCCAAGATGGCTCCTCTTAGTCGCCTCTTACAAGCAGGGGCTACCGTGGTGGAGTCCAAAAATTTACATAATCTTAATGCCAACATGATTATTACATGATCGTATAACTGTCCCACCAGATAGTAACTCAAGAGGAGCAGATCCAAGCGATGCACGCGCAAGAAGCTGCAATACAGAAAGCGGCTAAGGAGTCGGAGCTTAGGAAGCAAATGCTGAAGGACAGCCTGCGTACCCAACCAGGTGCAGAGTCTGGTACCGGTGCTGATCCTGAGCTGGAGGGGCCGGACCAGGCAGCTCATACAATGTCTAGGGCTGAAGGTGAGCATGTAATTGAGGTTGATAATAAGAATCCTGGTTCCTGAAATATACTTCTTACTTTGTTTTGTAATAGAAAAGTATTGCGTCTGATGATGAGTAGAATGCAGTGAAATAGAAGGAAAATTTTACTTTCTCCAAAGATCGTCAGAATTAATACACCAGCATGTACATACATATGGAGGTAAAAAAAATGTTTTGAAAGTGAAATTACTTATTGTTGTACCTTTTGTTGAAAAATATCATTATTTAGCAGTTATTAGTTATGACGTCAGATTAGCCAGCACATGCCCTTTTACATACTGAATTCAATCTGCGCGAAATAATAAAAAGACAGGTTAATCCTATGAATATTTTATCATTAAACTCATGATGATAATTATATTGCGTTTATCAGTCCTACGAGCGGATAACATGCAGGGTCCGAGGCTATGTAACCGCATCATCTTGGCTTCCAAATGCCACGCCATTAGGGATGCGCAGATCGTCGAGAAGGACCTCATCAGGAAAGAACTTGACGAAGAGCAGAGACGGTGAGACGTATTTCTTTTGTGATTAAAAGTTTTCTGGTTTGATGTATTGCCGTGGTTTGGAGTAGTTCAGGCGCCAATTGTTATATGCCTTGTAACTGATTCTAACAGTAGGGCAGAATAAGGCCGTACAATTTCCTGCGAAATTATTTCGAGAAGTTACTATTGATTAGGTATATTAAAATTTCCATTATAAGTACTACGTTGCTGATTGACCTAACCTTTCGTAAACCACTAGAGATGTTAATTTGTCCTAATTAAGGAAGTCCAAATTTCAATGACGTAGCGCAGTCTGGGAGGCGATATGGGCGGGTAAGGCCTAGGCGGTATATTTAGGGGTGAAGCTAAAATATTTAAACTAAGGCTTTTAAAAGTTTTAAACTTTGTTCTTTGTTATTTAGTCGCATGTACAAGTACAGGAGAGTATAAGAAATTCGTTTTATTTACTCTCGCGTCTATTGGCGGCAAATAAACTTATTACTCTAAACGATTCGACTCACGTCATGCGGAGTATTCGCCGTTTTAGACTTGACAGCATTATGGAGGAGAATCGTCAAGTGGCTGTCGTCCGCGCGGAGTCAGAAGAAGAACGCCGTCATCAGCTGCGGCTGCAGAACCTCGCGGCACTGAAGGAGCAGATCAAGGCTCATGAGACTGCTAAGGTATGCCTCTTCGAAGGAAACTGTGGTATTATTTTTATGACAAAATAATTAATTTCAAAACTAAGTTAGCAAGCAACAGGTTAGCAAGTTCTCGCAGCGATATACTGTGCAAGTACTTCCAAATGCGTTTTTTACTGGTGGTAATATTCAATTCTGTGGATATGCAAATCGCCGCAAGTTCTGCAAACTCAGAATTTGCAGTCGGCCAGCCAGCAGCAGCCAGCATGGTCGTTTAAACACGGTAAAATCGCTTGCGGAGGTCAACTTCTGCAGTTTCTTGCTTACCTGGCTGAAGACATAGGTGTTAATACGAGGTACCCTCCTCTTGAATCCACTGCAATTTCTATAAGTTAAAATCGACCGTGGTACGCATTTTATGACACCGAACGATATTGGACTTGGGGAGTCTTCGGGAATACTAATGTATTTAGGTTATAATTAATCTAATTGAGATAGGGACATTACAACATACTTTTACATATAGCAATAAATATTTTATAAGTTTGATATTTATTTACCAGATAATGGAGGCAGAACGCATTGAAGAGGAGAGCATTCGAGTGAACCAGGCCAACATAGCGATGCAGATCGACGAGGCTCAAAAACTGAAGGAGAAACACGAACGTCAGGCGAAACTAAAAGAAATGCTAGATCAAGGTAAGCTATATTATCAAAACAAAGTGAACTACTTAAGGAAGGAAGTAACTACACTTTATTTCCTAGTAAAGTGTAGTTCAGATATTAATATTCAACAAGAAATATTGTTTGAGTTATAATATTCTGTTTCACTGGACGAAATGAAATGAGTCAATTTGACTTTTTTGTTTTATCTGTTTAAATATTTTTGTCTTATAGAGATGTACAACTAAAATAATAAATGCGGTTTTCACCACTATTTGCTCCTTTAGATGTGCTTTCAATTCCATGTATCGCGCAATCTTTTGTTCCAGGCAACGCCGAGCTCCTATTCTACAAACAGCTGCAGAACGAAGAAGAGCGCATCATGGACGTGCGCATCACCAACTTCATTAAACAGAAGCAGGCGCGCGAGGCGAAGGCACGGGCTGAGGCCGAGGCCATCAAGGCGGCCAAGCAGAAGGGAATCGACCACATAGCCAAGGCTCAGAAGGTAATGTTCATGAGTTCCCATTTCACAAACGACTGTGGAGTAGAGGCCGTAGGCAATGGCATATGCTATCGATAATTCAAATCAGATATATCTTTTTGGTTGTCTATTACCGTTAACGAGTACGAAAGATATCTTGTCTGTACCCAGAGCTCGCTTAGTTCTCTTCTTTAATTAGCAAAAGATTAGACTCTGTATTGTGCGTTTTTCAAATTACCAAATTTCGGTTTTTACACCACCTAAGTTTTCAATCGTCGGTCCTTGTGGCCAGCTTTATTCATTTTGGATGACGCAAAATCCTAAAATCTTTCGTTTGATATTCTCATAGAAACTACTCTTCTACCATCTAGATCACTCCAAAACACATATATGTTAATAACAAAGAGTCCGCATTCAAATGCTTCTCAGGCGGAACAAGAGTTAAAAGAGGAGTTGGAGCGCATCAGGAACCTGAAGATCCAGGAGGATGTGGAGCGCGAGTACCGACGCAAGGAGAGGGATGCTGCCATTAAGCGCAATAAGGAGATGAAGCAACTGCACGAGGCCAGGGTCCAGCAGGTGAGTTGTGAAGTCTCAGTCTGGGAAAGGGTTGGGTTTCTCCTTTTTTTATATGCGAACGACTGTGATTCTCTATTGGCAATTAAGATAGCTTCCAATCAGATGTTTGATAGATGTTTGACGGGAAATACTTGATCCTACGAATCGATACTAGCAGGTGTATTTACCAGATAAAAGATTAAGCTCCGAAAGCGACTGATTGGTCAGCTTGTGTACCAGAACATCAGCAATCTAATAAGCACATCCTTATTCTTCAATACTTCTTCAAATTATCTTGACATTAGTGGCTGGGAAACCAAGATAAAGAAACGTCTATATTAGACGATAAGATTCCTCATAATCATATTTCTCTAAAATGTCTATACTCAAGTAATATTGACGGCAATAAAACCAACAAAGAGCATTTTCATCAAAAATTATAGCTTACGAACCCCTCTGTAGTGCAATTACTTCTTCAAAAGATATCTACGGCTGTCGGTAATTTTTAGTTTTGGCTTAAATCTTCACTTCATAAGCAAGGTCGCATACCATCTAAATGTACCAACTGGAAATTTTCAGATCAAAGATATCCACAGACTCATCGCTCGAGAGATAGCCAAAGACGAGCAGAGCTTCAACAACGCCGCGCGCCAGAACGAGGAGTTCATACAGAAAGAGAAGCAGGTATTGTAATTATCGGATTCTCTTTGGTAAATTTACACCTTTCGCCATTGCTAAAGAAATAGTTTTGATAATTTTATATAATATAATAATATCAGCCCTGTATTAAATACTGTCCCACTGTTGGGTATGGATCTCTTCTACTACTGAGAGGGATTGGGCCTTAGTCCACCACGCTGGCCTAGTGCGGATTGGTAGACTTAGCACACTTTCAAAATTCCTGTAGATAACTTCTCAGGTATGCAGGTTTCCTTGCGATGTTTTTCTTCACCGATAAAGCAAGTGATAATTCACAAAAAATACACGCATAATCTGAGGTGTATCTTCCTTGGGGTTTGAACCTGCGGACATTCGTGTCGGCAGTCCGTTCCACACCCAACTAGGCTATCGCCGCTCTTGATAATTTTACTAACTTATTTTATCTAGTTGGACGACAAGCGCAAAGCCCGCGTTGAGCAGCACCGGCAGGAGATCATGAAGCAGATCAACGACAAGGAACGCTCACGTGCAGAGCTCCGCGAGAAGATCCACAACGAGGGCGTCGCGCTCCGCATGGAGCAGGAGCAGCAGGACAAGTACGAGAGGAACGTCATCAAGCAGAAGGTGGGGATCTTCATTCTGGTAGCAATGACATCCCGTTATCTTCAAACACGTGCATAACTAAAGTTATAGACTTTAAAATTGTGGTTCATTCTGTTCTGGATATACAGTTTGGTACTTATTCCAGACCCGCTAAGAAAAAATTACCTTATTATGTAGTATATAAGGTTATAATCCCGTGACACACGTAAATGTCAATGTAGCTGTCAGGTTTGCTGGCAAGCCAAGAGAGGACCCACGAGTTAAATTTCAGTTGTTTTTGTAGTTTAACAACTAAGTTGTAGTTTTAGTTCGTTCTGCAGTCGTTGTGAACTGTACTACGCACGCAAGCACACGGCCGTCGTAACTTCAGATCTGACTAGCAACGCCTTATTTCAGTAAATGATCTCAATTGCTATCTTTAGATCGATCGCCTAGATTGAAATCAGCATAGTTTATTTGACATATTACTACCTTGATTGGTTAACTATTCGGATCGATCCGTAGATATGGGTAAAGATAGTTAATTAATTTCAACCGTATATGGACTTGTAAATCTTCCAGGTGGCCGCCATGAGGCAGCAGAAAGTGTCCGAGAAATATGTGAAAGAAGTGGAGCAAACACTCGCCAAACATGGCTACATTTAAAGCATTGCGACACTCCATTTGATATTAATATTGCGTTATTGTCAATTATGAATATACTTTAAAATTGATATTTTGTTTTTATTTAAGTGTTTACCTAAACGAGCATAATGATTGAAATTAAACTAATTTTCCGGATTCTATCGCGGTTTTTTGTTTTTTATTTTTCTCCCGACGTTTCGAAGACTTTGCAGCCTTCATGGTCACGGGGGGGACTGAGGTGTTGTTCATCCGCAAAGTCAAAGTTACAATATCTACCTACATTTTACAATTATACAACTTTTTTTTTTTTTTTTTGACTTTGCGGATGAACAACACCTCAGTCCCCCCCGTGACCATGAAGGCTGCAAAGTCTTCGAAACGTCGGGAGAAAAATAAAAAACAAAAAACCGCGATAGAATCCGAAAAATTAGTTTAATTTCAATGTCTAACATTCGCGTAAATATAAGAAATCATTGAGCATAATGATCCTATCTTAGCCTGAAGTTAGAACCTTTTTAGTATGTGCATTGCAACATCGACAATATCACTGCATTAGCTCATTTTTGCTTTGTTTTACCTTGCCTTGTATTCCTTATTAATTTTATCCCTAATTTAAAATATCCGTAGGTATATAATTAATCCTTATGTTATTTAAAAATAATAATTATTATCTTTATAAATTGTTTTGACGTATCATAATTGCCGTGGCCCTAGGCACACAGTTCAGTGTGTATACCTCATGGTTGCCAACTCACATGGAGGTCTGTGAGGGCTCGCGAACATTTCCTGGCCTTTTCCCCTCCTCCCATACTAAGAGGTTTTCCTATCCTTTCCCCTCATTGCCTTTCTAACTATCCCCCTCCAACTTTTTCTCCAGGGTCTTGCAGTCGCTAAGCCAGGGGATTCCAGTATCCCGCAGGATTCCCCTGGTATTGACTGCGGGGTCCGATACCCAAAAAAATCTTAAGGTTGGCAAAGTTAAATAGACATAAACTGACTAAAATTACTAATAAGCGGTAAAGTTAAATTTCAGGTACTTATTTTTTAAACAAATAACCTTGTGTTTCAATAATATAATTACGTCATAATTACAATACATTATTAACTGTAACAATAAACACTAGAAATGTTTCTAAAGTGCGGGTCACAGAAATACAAATATAAAAATTTTGCAAAGGCCAAAGGATTGGTATCCAAAACTGAAATATATTTAAAAAATATATATTTAAAGGCATTTTGTTTGGGTTATCGCTTACAATGAATACAGAAGTCAGAAAAGAAGATAGAACTTCAGCTACGGGACAAATTTAATAAAATATTACAAAAGAGCAGTTTACAATACTTCTTGCAATAACGAAATACAACAAAGATATTATTTTAAAACACTACTGTTTTGCCGGAGTTGAATTAATTATTTGGATAGCTTTTTACGCATCATAAAAGCACTCGTGTGACCCCACTTTACGAATTCATAGAAATCTAAACTAAAAATTAATGTTTTTACATTTACATTTATTAATAATACCATTAACGCCATTTGAAATTTTACAACAGAAAGAAGATTGGTCCAAATAGATTTTAAAGATTACAAAGAAAAAGATAGAAATGCCAACAGTCACAAACTTAGTTAACATATCAAGGACAGTTCGCACGTTGAAAACAAAAATGGCATTATACGAAATTTGACGGTATTGAGTTAGAGCGACATTAATTGTCGCTGACGACTGGACGCGAACTGGATTACTGTCACTTTACGTTTAACGAGCAAACACAATACTTAAAAGTATGAAGAGACACGTGTGACATCTAGTGATACCCTTTTTTTTTTGGTTTCGCGGAGGAAGTCCCTTATTACTACCGCCCAGCCTTCGTGGGGGGCGACTGAGCGGTTATGCTGGGGTAACCGTGCCTTACGGCCCGGCGTTGAGCCGCCTGGAATTGATGGTGACCTTCGGGCGACCGCCGGGCCGAGTCCCTAGCCCTATATACAACTTAAACCTATGCACGGCCTACCAACTAAAACTCCGCGGTGGCCCTCTTCGGCGCATTAGGGACGGCTGCGGGCTTCCTCTGACGCAAGTGTCTATGTCTTCGTCCGCAGCCGCCCCTATCTAGTGATACCCTAAGTGACCTATTGCGATTTCAAATGTCGCTCTAACTCAATACCGTCAAATTTCGTACAATGCCTCTTTTGTTTCTAACGTGCTTGTTGTCAACCAACACTTCCTGAGTTATACAGACCATACATCAAACCGGTAATGTAGCACCAGTTTGGTTAACAGTACAGATACTTGTTATTGGCAGGTGCATTAGAATTGCAAATCGACATCTTCGAATATACACCCCCTTATTCATAGACCTTATTTATCTAAGCTCTATCTTTGCTGTGATAACCAGTCTGTTTCTCAGTGCTGACGGTATTACAGCTTTCGTAGTGCGTAGGCATATGGTTGTGATTGGCTAATATTGAGATACAACTTGAATCTAGTTGGCTGTCAGATAAACAAAGCTGAGAAACACACTTGTTATCACAACTATGCTCCTTAGATAAATAACGTTTATGAATAAGGGGGATAGAGTTTATCCCGCCATGCTAGAAGATAAATGAGCCGTACTGTGTTCTTTTGCAATTTATAATACACTCGCCATTTAGAAAAATAAAAAACAATTTGCATTTGCTTTTATAAAAAAAATATAATAATTACAGGCCAATAAAAAAGCGGCATCGAATTTAGATGTCCTTTTTAAATCGTTTAAAAGGAATCATGAAAACACGTCTTTTTTGCTTGGAACACATGAATAACATTCTCAAACACCACTTATCTAGTTCTCATACTTTAAACGCAAATATGACATTTTTACAAATCAATCAAATTACACAATCACACATTTCATTTATTATTTATTAACTAGTACAATCTAAGGCTGTGAAAACGTCTTCAAAAAAGTCCAAGTCCATAAAGAGTACAATAAACAAAACAAAACACACACGCCTTTATGGCTGAAGGGATAGGCACTGCAAATACAATACCCACTTTTCACCACATGTTCATGATATGATAGAAGGGAGTCTTTTCTTGGTCAGACTATATAAAATTATTATAGTTTTAGCGTAAAGGTAGACACCGCTGTAGAGGAACAGATGGTTGCATTCCTCTATGGAAGGGGCAGATGTTGAGTTCTATTCGGAGGTGGTATATATGCAACGCGTCGCTCAAATTCTGCCATCGCAAGCCAGTATCGTCTGTCGCCATCTAGCGAGATTGCTGTTCGATATCACTACAATTATTATTCTAATATCACATCGATCATGTAGTTCCGGTGATGTTGACGAGATGGCCGTATATTATATTAATTGTGACGCCACATATTTACTAATATTTCTTTGTTTATTAATCGATAAAAACGTTTTTAATATTTCCTATTACTACTGTTTATTGGCGAAATCGCTCATACGCAATGGAAGCCATATGAAAAGAAAAAAAAGTACGTTAAAATTGATAATAAAATATAAGCCCCGTATTATACTGTCCCACTGATGGACACGGGCCTCCTCTACTGAGAGAGGGTAGACCTTAGTCCATCACGCTGCCCTAGTGCGGATTATTGGTTGAACTATACATTACCCAAAATATTTATCAAAACAGAATCAACAGATAATATTTTAATTAGGACTTGGACTCAATTGCTTCACAAATTTCAGCCCATATATTTGGTAGGCATTACCGCGCGCTGTTCTAAGTAAAACAGTATTATATATTATATATGTAAATTTATAATATTTTTTCTAGATTATATTCTTTTGAAGTCACTTGGTGGGATATTACACCATTGCCTTTAAATGGAAGATACAGTCCGATTCAAACTTCTTAGCGCCCATGAACAACGATGTTTCGATGCGTCGAACAATATCAAGTGGCAGACGCGCCCATTTCTTGTTTAGAGGCCGAAGTTACACAAAATTCAATTTTATTCCCATTATGAGCGTCGAGAATAAAATATAAGGCATTCTTTGTAAATATTTTGTAGGATATAAATAGTTTGCCCTATGATCTTGCGTACCAAGGCGTCATTTTTTTTCGTGTATATAAATTTATACCAGCCAATTTTTTTTATCGATATTTGATCATATCTATGCCCACGAATGACATATCCAATGTAAGAGTTGAAAAAACTGACCGCCACCCAATTACTTGTCAAGGAATAACTCATGTTTTTGTTAAAAATCCTTGCAAAATATGGAAAGCATGACAAATTCTATAGGATTTATTTTGAATAGGTAAAATTAATTTTCTACAAAATAAAGATAGAAATATATATAACAAAAGCAAATGTTCTCCAATAAAAATATCGCAATTTCACGAACCCCTTGTATTAATTTTGTGAATCCCCATGTAAAAATTTAATAACCGAAATTTTAATTGAAACTATATTGTATTGCCGACTTGATTGTCCTTGCAAACAAACCCGCCAAGAAGTTTGCATCAAATCCATATTCATATTTAACTCTATTACTACTTATTATAGTCTAAGAGCCCGTGAACCCCAGACCTTCGTTATTTTATAAAAGCTGAAAGTTTGTCAGCGCATGCTCCCAACACAGGTAACAACGATGGGCCATTATGAAGTTTGGGCTACAGTGGCTTTGGCAGGTACACGGTACTAAAGGTGTGTAAAAGGTGTGTGTGTATCAAAAACGTCTGGCTAACGAGGAAACATTATTTACTTACTACCCAAGTAAAAATCAGCTTTTATACTATAACGTAAATAAAATTATAATTTCATGAACATTAAGGGTGTCTGGCAAGGGATTGCCACGATGTTAAGTGTCTGTTAATGAATAACGTGATTTTTAATAATTTTCTGAAGGTAATACCATAAAATCTCACTTTATTATTTGATGAAACTAGATCGGTATTTTACACACCTTTAGTACCGTGTACCTGCCAAAGCCACTGTAGCCCAAACTTCATAATGGCCCATCGTTGTTACCTGTGTTGGGAGCATGCGCTGACAAACTTTCAGCTTTTACAAAATAACGAAGGTCTGGGGTTCGCGGGCTCTTGCTCTATTACCAAGGAGACAATGTTTTCACATTAACAGGCTCATGGGTAGGAAGATGGTAATGACAGAAGTCACAATGGTAATGATTGTATCAATAGCGGCAATAATTATAGCAATGATACACATGAATCATGATGGTAATGATGTTTAGGCGGTTGATGGTAATGACAATTATTATGGTCGACTTGATCCTTATTCCAGGGGGTTGTTATCTATATATGGAATGATGATGAATATTGTTAATGAACAAGTGAAGATAATGATGGTTATGATGATGAAGTCAACGATATTATGGTCGTGATAAGATGGCAAGATAATGAAACCATATATATTATTGGTGTTCATTTCGATGTGGTGATATAAATGGCTACGATGATGAGAGTAGTGATCACAATTGTGATGATAATGATGATGAGGTGATCCAATGATGAGTAGGATAGGATCAGTTAAGGGATCGATATGATTATGTGATGATTAGAAATAGAAAGGGGTTGGAGATAGTGATGATAAATATGATATTCCATTATGTTTATGATAGGACAATAACAATTAATATCACAAGGCAATGATGATAATGATGAAAATAATAAATATGACAATAATGCGAAATATTACAATAACAGTCACGCGATAATCCAGTCATTAACTCTACATTAAACTAACGACTAATTTCAATAAATTTTCATAACCACTAGTCTCTTATTGGCAGCAAAAAGCTACCAATCAATACCTGCTTACAGATAAATTTTGCCTGGTTTATTGTATAATGATTTCTTATGTTTACGCGAATGTTAGACATTAAAATAAAACTATTTTTCGGATTTCATCGCGGTTTTAATCTATATATATAAAAATTAATCCCTATTTCCCTTGGTCATCGCATCACGCGTGAACGGCTGGACCGTTTTCACTATTTTTTTTTTGTTGTGTTTGTTACTGTCAGGAGAAGGTTCTTATGAAAGAAAAAAATCTAAAAATTGCGCGGAAAATTAGAAAATTTAAAGACAATATAAATTTTACATAACTGTCAGTGGTTTGAAATAACTGTCAGCGATTGACAGAATGCGCGCGTGCATACATAGTTAAGACAGGACAACGTCTGTCGGGTCAGCTAGTGTTTTATATAAAATCCAAAAAATAGTTTAATTTTAACGGTTTATTGTAGTTGTAGTTAGCGATCGGATTTATTGAAATTTGCCGTAAGCCCACCTCGTCGTGGGTATCACTTCATGGCCCTCTCGCCTTGCTTCACCACTTTTTCCAGGTTGTCCTTCAGCGTCTTCAGTTGGCTCATGACTGTGGCGTCCATTAACGAATATGGTATGTATGCTTGCGACTGGCGAAGCTGTTTCGGTTGGAGGGATAGCATCGTTCCGTCTTGTAGGCGGATGTTACAATTCGCTTTCTCTTCTGGTGGCATTCTGAAATTGATAGGCAGTATTACTTTTGGACTGGGAAAAGTGACTCCACTGCACCTTATTAATGGAATAGGCTCCAGATAGTGGTACTGACGAGACATGATTATTCATCGCCAGTTAACATAATTTACAACATACTGGCGGCATTTAACATACTCAAATGTTTATATTTTATGAAACTAGGTCGAAAATTATGAGGCCCATATTTTTCTTTTTTCAAAATTCAGATATTTTCATTCATGATTTTCACTTTGAATTTGTTTTATTCTAAAACGACGTAACCACCAAATGACGTCATATGTATGGCTCAAAACGTAAAGACCTTTGCTTTGCAGTAGAAAAGAAGTGATGTGACAGTTTTTTTTCTCTCTCTTTGAAAGTAACGGGTGTGACATATCTATTGTAATATTGACATTTGAAATTGACAAATGACTGTCTTAGTTTTTAAAATAAATAGTAAGGTGGACCAAGTAACAAAATAATTCAACCGTATGTATGACGTCATCTAGCATTTTTCGGTTTTTAATCTTTTCTTCGAAATTAAGTATTAAAAAAAAATATTATACATAATGGAACTCAGAGTAGGAAAATTAACGATAATAAACGATATTTTTGTTTTAGGCACGTTTAGATTTTGTAATGTTGTCAATTATGCCGGTTTCAAACCGGATGTATGTACAGTCTAATCCTAGAACGAGACACACTTATAAGGCCACTGTGTTCATTTTTCAGCATCATGGACACATTCCGAAAGCTACCCTTTTTTAATATTTATAGAATATTATGACAATGAAATATGTACTTACGTGCAATAATTAAGCACCGCGAGTGGCGAGCCTGACATGGACACCACCATCTCACCCTGCCGCGGCTGCCGCAACACTGTCAACGGAGTTTGTGGGTTCACCTGCATATAATACAAAATTATAACTCTCTTGTGATTGTTTCACTTCGAGTTTACTAGGTGTTATGACTGAAAGAAATAATGTAAGTTCAATACAAACATAAATCAGCCTTATTTGGTACTTGCATTAAGCGAGTAAAGGGTAATAATGTCCAAGTAGCAGAGCAAAGAGGTTTCATCAAGTGTCGTCAGTTATTCAATTACAGAACATTTACTTACACACTACCGTGACGGAAAACAACAAATTACAGTACAAATAAAAAAAAAACACCACGAAAATAATATTACGAAAAGAAGATGCAAAAGAACAAGGGCATCATGCCGAACGCCATGATGTGAGTACAAAATGGGTCCAATTAGTCACAAATATCTTGCAGTTTATTTTTTACCTAGGGAATGGAGATAGTTCAAAAAACCATACCTTGGGCGTAATAACGGGGTAGTTGTTGATCGCGTTCTTGTTGTAGGCCGGCGTGCGGTACACGGAGCGCGAACGGCGGCGCTGCGTGGTCGGCGCGGGGCGCGGCGCCTTGCGCGCTGACGCGTCCGCCGACCGGGAGCGACGCGACGCCGCGCGGGACGACGACAGCGGCACCGCTGACGCACAACACACGCACGGATAGAGTATAGCCCTGCCAGAGCGTCGATGCCCGCTCGGATGATAATCCCGAGCAACCACGCTGGGGCGTAAGACCAGTGACACCAAAATAAGCGTACCGTTAACCCACCCAGTGGCGGTAACGGTAATGATATTTTTTCCATGAAAAATAAAACACTGCTACAGCGTGTATGAATTTGAACGATTATAAAAGCATTATGTGTTTTTGTAGGTTTTAATTCAAGCAAGATTTTTCAATGTATGGTAATGGTAATTATCAGTTGACAATTTAAAATTTGTGTCGATAATTACATAGAGATTAAAATACTAATGATTATTCCAGATACTCCTTTAAGCATGAATTAAATGCTAGGCAAAGATGGATGATGAGTCTATACCAACAAATATTTTTATGGCCAATGAAAACCTCACAAAATATTACACACTACATATTACATCCACAAAATTTATCTTTACCATTAACATATGCTCTGACGCGAACACAAACTGAAAGCTATGTTGCTCTAATTCAGAAAAATTTATAATATCAGCCCTGTATTATATACTGTCTCACTGTTGGGCACGTGCCTCCTCTACTACTGAGAGGGATTAGGCCTTAGTCCACCACGCTGTCCTAGTGCAGATTGGTAGACTTCACACACCCTCGAAATTCCTATATAGAACTTCTCAGGTATGCAGGTTTCCGCACAATAATTTCCTTCCCCGTTAAAGCAAGATATTTCACAAAAAATACACACATAATTTTTTTAGAAAAGTCAGAGGTGTGCCTTTCGGATTTGAACCTGCGGACATTCGTCTCGGCAGTCTGATCCACAACAAACCAGGCTATCGCCGTTTTTCAGAAAAATTACACAATACCAAATATTTCAGAGGTTTTCATCGATCACCAACGCAATAAGCTATCAAGCATGTAAACTCACCGATCTTGCTCTTCAGCCCGCGTTCTCCGGAGCCCTGGGACGAGTTCTCGGTGAGGTAGCCTGCCCCCAGATAGCCCAGTTAGTGGAAACATGGCATGGTGGTGTTAGTTCAAACGACCAATGTTCAAGATATGAATGAGGTTGGGACAAGTAATTAGAAGAAATATTTAACTTAAATTAGTAGCAAAATACTGGATGGGACAATTATTAATTAAATTATTAAGAGAGTATTGATGTACACTTATATATTATTAGTATCAAAATACTGGGAAAACTATAGCTATTTACAGTAATGTAGACTAAACTACAACTACTAAATTATGAACAGTGCTATACAAGTTTCATTAGAATTTCAAATCTTTTTTTATTGAATAAATCTTTCCTAGCCCTATTTCGGCCACAGGGGTAAATATCAACAGTGATCCGCCAGGTATACAGAAGATATAATAGTGCACATGTGGTACATCGTGTGCGCTTGGTCTCCGCACCAAATGCACATGCACGTTGGGACATTTGTTGCAGCCCTAGGCACACAGTTGAGTGTGTATACCTCATAGTTGCCTATACACATCAAGGTATTAGTGAAATATATGTACAGTTTATTTCTATGATTTTCTAATTTCTATACAATTACAATATGAAATACTTTGTATTAATGCACTGCAGTGGGAATGATTTTGATTGTAATTTTTTTTTCACACTCAAATGAAAAGATGCTGGTTTTTTAAAACTATAAAGCCCTCTCAAAGTATTACTTAACCTTTTTGAGGGGCAGGGTCACCAAAACTACAATGGTTTATGAGTAATATCATTGCTTTTGAAAATGTAAGTATATAAGTGTTTGTTTCAAACTCTGGTGCATATCAAACAATATATTGTGTAAAGATAAATGCATCATACCATCATCGTGAGAGGCCGAGCGACTCGAGTGTCGCGTCCGCCGCGTGCTGGGCGGCTCCTTAAGCAGCAGCTCTGTTCTCTGAAATTATTTGTTCTATGTTCAGATATCACTTCACTTTCTTCTTTAGTTTATAAAAACATGTCTTTAATTGTAAATTAAAATGTCTGTCATTCTACTTGTAGATCAAATATTATGGCTATATATTGTCTTAACAATATCGTTAAAGTTATAAGGGACTTCGGCTTACTACCGTTTTTAACGAAAATGTGCATATAGCACATTTTCAGCATGCTCTTTTGTACAGCACCCTTAAATAGCTGAACAAATTCATTAATTTATTTATTTAATATCTCATGGTGTAAGCCCACTGGAGTGCTATGCATTTTATTGTAATTCTAAGTCCTGTATGGTATTGTTACTGTTTATTGGTGGCTGTATAGCTTACTAACAGGCATGGCATCTTTAAATTGGTTTAAAAAAACATACCAATTGCCCCACGGTCATCTGAAGGTATGTGCTGCTGATGGAGCTGAGCAGCAGTTTGAACTCCAGCTCCACATTACCAAGCTCTCGTTGGGCACGATTGTCTATCTGATTTTTTTGGTCCAACACTGAAAATGATAATAAAATAATGGTGGTACAAGATGGTTGTAAAAAAATTGATATTTGCAACAATATTTGTAATGTGTGGTATTACATCTCTTTTACATTTAAGAGGTAGCCAGAGGTGTTATTATGGCATTTTGCCACCTTCATTAGTATCCATGAAAATTATAATTTTTTATACCCAGTTGCAGCCACCAATGCAGTTATTTTTTAACTTTACAAAAACATTGTTTTTCGATTATTAATAATTGTCGAATTACGACATACAAAAATTCCAATCCCAGGACCACTCAAACATGTTTTACATCACAACAAATGCATAGCATAAATTTTTAATGTGTCATCTAGTTTGGAAACGAACCAAGGACCTCAAGGTTCAACTCGAACAAGCTGCCACTAGGTCAATATTACAAACTTCCACGAAACCTAATCCATAAACATTAAAACGGTAGCTTTGAGGAAACAACTTGTATAACAGTCTTTAGGGATTCACTGATAAATTCCTGGAAGACAGCCTCCATGGTAAAAAGTATAGTAAGTATGTAAGCGTGCAATGAAATCATGTATCAGTTGTATGTATGAAAGTTTTTCATAATTTTTACGATTAAATAATGAAGATAATTACCAAGTTTATTCAGTTTTTTTAAAGCATCGTCGTCCTCTGCTGACTTTTCTTGCTTTTTTACTGGCCTCTTGGTTCGCGGCATTGTCACTTAAAAACTAACTCGTTTTTCAGTTTTACAAGTTTACAATACTTATGATGTGGTAAAGTACCTTGAGTGACCACAGTTTTTTACACAATTTTATCCGAAACTTGATAAAATTATAGATTCATGAATAATTAAAACTCAAATCAAAACATAACCGTCCATTTTCAAAAATGTCGCATTTTATTTTCTTTTTATTTTTTGGCTCTGGCTTCTTGATTCTGGAATCTGAATATTGTTCACGTCATCAATCACAACTATCGAAATTTACACACAATACATAGCAATTTATACCTTTTATGATTAGAATCTTGTCTTGTAGAAAATATAATTATACATTATTTCTACATAAATTATACTTTTCAGGGATGAAAAGATGATGATGATTTCTAGAAAGAATTGTTACATATACATTCAAATATTAAAAAATATAGTGGGGGCCGTTTTTAGATTCGCATGGCTTAACAAAATGAATATAAAAATATTGATCACATATTATTATATTTTTCTTGTTTCTAATAAAAAATATACAAGTTCCATCAAACGGCAAAGTGTCACGAAGATAACTTGTTACCATGTGTGGCTAGTATAAAGGCATTTACATCCGCTTATACAACGGAAGTAATTTATACAGAGATAGTTAATTCAGCCTAGTTTCCAGTTTTCGACAATAGGTGATAATAATATATAATTACATAAATAATGATAAATATTAAGTCTTTTATTGGACAGTTATTGTGTTATTTTCATACTCTTGTTTTTATCAAGATATGTTCTTGATCTTCTCAGTGCATTGTTATGATGAACGAAGAATGGCGGACGCTGTCATTTTCGGATATCTGTTCACATTTTGTTGATAAATAGTTGTTACGGTGAGTTTTTCACTTCTTATTATGGTGAAAGTATTCTGGAGAATCTCATTAGTGTTTGGTGTTATTTTCAAAGCGATCCCCCTCAATATAAAGTGTGTAATGACAGGGCTTTTATAATACACAAGTTACAATATTATTGTTTTTCTATGAAAAATCTTAGTTCTATACGTTCATTACGCTTTGTAATCTAACACACTTTCCTGTTCAAGTGTTTATGTCATGATGTGGTCGCAAATTGTTCTAAGTGTACATGAAAATGGAAGCCAGGTTCTAATCAAAGATTTATTTACGTGAACCCAGAAACGCGCAAAAAATACGTAACCTACATAAGTATGGGGCAGGTAGCGATCCTTTTAACGTTTACACAGTTTTAATAGACCATAAACTCCACTCATTAATATTCTACACACATAAAAACAGTGTTCATTACCAATATTGTTAATATCCGCAAACAAACACGAAGGATAAATCGTATCTATTAAATTTAACTTCTTGGATGGCCTAATATCTGTCTAGGGTTCTTATTATAGACATCTAGTCTATGATCAGGGGGCTATGCTAATGTTTCTAAGATGTCTAACAGTGGTGGTCTTAGGCGGCAATCGCTCTGAGGTCACCGTGTCGATGGCTCATAGTTGCAAGGCCCACATTTCTATGTGACACAATGTAACACTATGTTATTGCGCCAATCCGGTAAAAGGCCATGCAAAAAGGTGTCAAGTTCCAGGGTCATACTTGTATATCTGGTTCCAACAGGCCAGCATAATTGTGTTGACTACTGAGGGACTATCATCTTTTGTCAGTAGACATTGTATTGAGTCCCTCTCCACCTAACACCAGGTGCAGTGTGGTCACTATGCTCTGAATGTATAAAAAAGTTAATAATTTTAGGAATAATTTATTTCAAATCGGTTTTAATGGCTTACTTTCAAAAATGCATTATAATGTCTCTGTTTGAACTAAAACTCCTTGTTATAATAGTTTACAATTCATTACCCATCTTATAATGGTATCAGATATATTTAGAAGTCATACATTTTGTAAAACAAATTTTCTTATATATTTTAATGCTGGAATATGTCATCATTACATAGGTATTGAAACAATTTGGCATGGACATCAAATAACTAGTTTCAACAAGAATTCACAATTATAATTGGATGTAGATACGCAAAACAGATCCAGCCCATAAAATGACACTTTTGAGATAGTGAAGACTGAAGTTTAAATCATATTTTTGTTATTGTTCTATTTTATATTTTGATAATAAAAAGTTCAAATTAACATATTTTGCCTAGAATGTTTTTACTAATGGAAAATATAGACCATATAGACTAGAACTAATTTGGCATACTCGGCTCATTTTCGACCGTACTGTGGGTTGGATCATTTTTGCATATCAATGTTCAAATCTGAATGTATGTAAAGTTTGCCAATCATTATGCCAGCATGGTGGACTAAGGCTTAATTCAGCCTCAGTAATAGAGGAGGTCCGTGCTCAGCAGCAAGTAATATAAACATTCAGGAATAAAGTGTGAACTTATTGTACATCCAGCTCTTCCCGGTTTTGACGCACTGCAAGAAGATGGCTTATCAGGGAGTACACAAGGTCCCAATGAGCAGAGGTTGGACAACACAATCTCTATCGATAAGATGATGGTTCACGAACCAAGGTAAAATTTTATATTTCTTAAATTATTATAGAATTCCAGTTATAATATAATTTTATGTTATTTCATATACATTATGATGTTTAAAATAATTTTAGAAGTATCTTGGTATGTTTTCACAAACTGTTGAACAAATTTTGTAAATTTTTATACATGTGTTAGAAAACATGTTTGAATATTTAATGAGATTTTTTTTTTATGTGATATATATTTGTATTTTTTTATGCTGTCTATGAAGGAAATTTCATAAGAGGTAATTATGTTTTGGATTAATTAAAAAATTTACTTTTTAATTAATATTTTAAACATATTCACTTATACAATTGTTTGATAAATTAAACAACTCTTATTTCTGAGTAAATGCAACAGCTGGCTATAAACAGTATCTCTCAGTGCTGCTTCTAGTTACTATGGTTTTGGTGTAGTCTAGATTATCTTCAGAGATGTCTGTTACAACTTCAACTCAAAGTTGGTGCACCAATTTTAAATCAGTATTGAACCTGACTTGACAACCTGACAGAAATATTAACTGCTTACAGTGTATTTTAAATTGGTCCTATCTAGTGGAAAAAGAGATAAGTCATTGTACCATCAAACAGACATATCAGATTTGTATATAAGGACCATCCAAGAACCAAACCTACAATCCATATCTAAACCATTAGGTACAAATGCCACCAATGCGAAGGCGCGGCGTGCGGCGGGCCGGGCTCGGAGTGCCGCGAGGCGCTGTTCTGCTTCAAGTCCTCGGTACGGCTGTCTGACGGCGAGCTGCAGCACTCGCGCGGCTGCTCCGAGCGGAGGGACCATTACCAGTTCACGTGCCGATCTAATGCGCATCATCAGGGGTATGTTATATGCTGGTGGAAAGATATCTGGATAGCTGTGCCGTAAGAAGCCTTTTAGGTGCCTGGTGCGAGCTTCTATAACTGTGATAATGCATGACACAAAACATCCTGGTTTGGTCGTTTCCGCGCTCCTACAGTGCTTGGGCACTGCTGATATTACACTACTTAGGATACTCTTGGATAGTGACTAAAAGAAATATTACGCTCATGTCATAGGGGCCATCTTTCACAGAGTTTAGTATCAAGTTGAAATGCAAGCCCAATACATTAATTTTGAATTATATATAAAGTAATGTGCCAACTAGCACTCCACCAGGGATGTTATGGAGCTCCGTAACCGTAACCGAAACTATCGGATATCCGAAACAAAAATATATCCGTAGCCGTATCCGTTAAAAAAGTTTTGCATAAGTTACGGATATGTTACTTCAGATTTTTGTTTCACCGCTTACGCGGTACGTGAATTTTATATAGTTTTTTATTTTTAATCATAACATACTTAACCTCATTCATAAATAGTTTTTTTTTTTATTTTGAAGCAGGTAGGTACTTCATTTAGTAAAGTGAAGGAAAATTGTTGTGTTACGTACTAAATTGATTTTGCAAAATGTAAACAGTGTGGTAAAAACTTTTCACGGAGAGGAGGTGGCGCTACTTCACTGCAACTTCATCTCAAATTAAAACACAGAGGTTTTTCGAACACCCATGTCCCCCAATTAATTCATCGATACTTAATAATCGACGATGACGACGAACGATAGTTAGGAATCATCGCCCTACTGTATTACATAATATTTTTATTTTACTTTAATCTAATATCCGTAACCGAAACTATCCGAAACTACCGGATAATCCGAAATAATTACATATCCGTATCCATATCCGAAATTTCATATCCATAACATCCCTGCACTCCACTGCACTTGTCACCCTGGGACACAAGATGTTAAGTCTCATAATGTACAGTTATTATGCTAGCTATAATATCCTTCATAAATGTCGCAGGAGGTCGCTAGATGCGGACCGTTTACAATAAGTTGATCTGGAAATCTTTAGGGGAGGCCCATCTTCAGCAGTGGATATCCTGCAGCTGATGATGATAAATATCCTTCAAACCGGAATATAAAAAAATATTCACACTGCCACTTGCCAATAGAAAAAGATATAGTGGTAGGGTATCTAGACGTTTATACAACGCACCTAGTGAATCGTGTAAAATAAAGCTTGTACCGCTGCTCTAATTCTATAAAATTATCACATTGCAGTGTGCGCAAGCGTCACGCCGGTCAGCGAAACGTGACATGCTGCCGCGGCGACATGTGCAACGACGGGGACTTCCCCGGCCTGCCGCCGCTGGCCGACACCTCCATACAGCCGCTGCACTCCAGCGCGCAAGCTGGGCGTCATCGTGGCCGCGTCCGTCATAGCCGTCGCCGCTGTCGTCGCCATGGCGGTGTTCGTGGTCAGGCGGAGTCACAGGCAGGTTACGGGTTGGCTGGGCTTCTGAAAAATAGACCATAGGCGGATAGTGTTTACCAGCAGGTGGACTGCTGGCTTGTTTGGCAATAAAAAAAACAGATGAGGTGTACGGCCCTAGCTTCTAGCTGACACCTTCATACAGTCAATATATAACTAAAACCAGTTAAGGCGATACCTCAAGGTCCATTTTCATACATTTTGTTTCGGCTTTAATCTGGGTAACTAAACAAGTATTGGCAAGTAAAGAATTTAAATTCACGTCTAGTTAGTGATTAGTTCTCGCAGTTGAAAGAAAAATGTAAAAAGACCTTGAGGTGTCTTAAAATCATCAGTCTGACTCTTACTTATAATACAAATGCGAAAGTTTGTGAAAATATTTGGATGTTAGAAGTAAACACAAAACCGCTAAACGTATTTGGCTTACATTTGGCACACAGGTAGACTGTATTAGTATTTGATTATTAGAGAGAGAGAGATAGTATTTGATTATTTAGAGACTTGTGAGAATGGCTTTTCACGCGGCCGACTTCATGAGCACATTATATTTAGATATTTAGATCTCTTGGGACTTAAGTCAGCCTGTCAAGCTAATACAGTGTCAATTAATTTTTAAATATCAGTTAATTCTTTGATTGCCTAATTTATCCTTTATCAAAGAAGGTGCATTAACACTGCATATGTTAGCTTTCATTCTGAAACACACTTTAATAGTCAGTGGTGAATAAAATTAGTTTTAAATATTGTAACGTTTGTGTTCTAGGTTGTGAGTGTCGCGCGCCGCTCTGCACAAGCTGGGCGCGGATCCGAATTACTTCTCATCTAATGTCTATAATCCGCAAGTCACCAATCCGTTTTATGAAGGTATATTTAACTTTTTACATTATAAGTAAATCTAGACTGCTTCAGTGGCGTAGTTGCTATGGCAGCGCTGTAATGTCTTGGGTTCGAATCCCGGGTCGGGCAAAGTGATATTTGGGTTTTTCTGCTCAGTTTCAGCCCGGAGTTTTGAATATGTGCCCGATATGGCGATAGGCTCGCCCCTATCATATCATAGGATGGAACCCACTTGGTGAAAAGTAGGTGCTCTGGTTGCACCCCTGCATACCATTTCAGGGATAAATGCGTGACATGTGTGTGCATGTAGTAAATCCTTTATCCAATTTACAGAGTTTCTATCAAACAGTAATATATCGTTAACTATTTTGGTACTAATCATCACGACGACGTGGCGAACCTAGTTAGTTGTGGAGTGGACTGCCGAAGTCCGCAGGTTCAAATCTCAAGAGCATCCACCTCTAACTTTTCTAAAATTTACTTGTTTTAACGGCGAAGGAAAATATTGTGAAGAAACCTGCAAATCCTGAGCAGTCTGTATATGAATTTTGAGGGTGTGTGAAGACTATCAATCCACACTTGGCCAGCGTGGTGGACTAAGGCCTTATCCTCTCAGTAGTTTAGGAAGCCTGTGCCCAGCAGTAGGACAGTATATAATACAGGGCTGATATTATATTATATAAGCATGAACTAACCTAAACAAGTGATCCATTATCATGTTAACTTTTATTTTGATTGTTGACATAATTTATGTATATACTACTTGAGACATCAGTAAACTCAGCAGTTGGCTAATTCAAAATGAAAATCCTTTATTTACTAAAAAGAGTGTTATTGTGCAGGCGGCGAGGGGTCTGGCGGCGCGGGCGCAGGCTGGGTGGTGGCGGTGGCGGCGGGCGACTCCACGCTGCGCGAGTACCTGGAGTGCTCGGTGACGTCGGGCTCGGGCTCGGGGCTGCCGCTCATGGTGCAGCGCACGCTCGCCAAGCAGGTCACGCTCTACGACTGCATCGGGAAGGTGTGTAGCCAACCACGTTATACGGAGACAATTTGACATTGCATTCATAGGTAATACCAGCCCTCTGTTATACGAAGACAATGTCTCATTGCATTAATAAGTAATACCAGCCCTCTGTTATACGGAGACAATTTGACATTGCATTAATAGGTAATACCATATATTATATTATATGAAATAAAGCTATTTTGTGGATTTTATAGCGGTTTTAATATATAATAATTTTCTTTCGACGTTACGAAGACAGTTGCCTTCGTGGTTACGGAGCGGACTGAGGTGTTGGTAGTTCAAAAAGTAAAAGTTGCATTATCTACCTATTCTTCACGATTATACGATTTTTTTATTGGAATTTTTGGTTAGAATGAATTTGATGTTTACCAATTTTCCAAACCACTCAACGCTAGTTCATAACGTAACAACATAGTGATAAGGGCATTTTCCTCAAATGTCCAGGAACATTAAAGGTTTCTAGGATATTACAAACATAGTTTTATGTATGGTGTGCGTACGCGCAGGGTCGGTACGGCGAGGTGTGGCGCGGCTCGTGGTACGCGGACTCCGTGGCGGTGAAGATATTCTTCTCGCGCGACGAGGCGAGCTGGCGCCGCGAGACCGAGATCTACAGCACCGTGCTGCTGCGCCACGACAACATACTCGCGTACATCGGCAGCGACATGACCAGCCGGGGCAGTTGCACGCAGGTATATACTTCACAACCGACACTTTACATTACTTCCCGCAGCAGTATATTGCCATGCTTTCAGGTTCGTTTACTCTAATGGAAATATTTCTATATGCAACCAACTCGTCTCAATTTATATAATCTCTAAGCTTCTAAATATGCTAAGTCCGATTGCTGTGATAATTTATATGGTAAAAGCTCTTGTGGTATAAACAAAACCTTACTTAACAGTAACAAAATCAGTTCTTCCAGGATGACAGCCTTCTTAGTTAAAGAAATTTTGTAAATTATGTTGTATTTTGCACACAGTTATGGTTGATAACTCACTTCCACCCGCTGGGCTCGCTGCACGAGTACCTGTCCCGGACCACACTCACGCGTCATCAGATGATGGTCATCGTGCTCTCCACGGTCAACGGGCTGCTGCATCTGCACACCCAGATTACGGCACGCAGGTAACTTGAACCATTGTCAGGAGTGCGTTGGTGTGATAGCTTTTTACTTCCTTTGTCTATACATGAGAAAACTATAAATCAGGCACTGGACTAAATCTGAAGTTTGAATTATAATGCATTGTGTGGATTAGCTTTCGTCCTTATGACATTATCTGTTAATTTGTTAGGACTTATTCTATATATCATATATATATAAAATGAATCCCTATTTCCTTGGACACGCCATCACGCGTGAACGGCTGGACCTTTTAATTATTATTATTATTTTTGTTGTGTTTGTTATTGTCAGGAGTAGGTTAAGAAAAAGTTCAATAAAATTGCGCGCAAATTAGAAAATGTAACGAAAATATTAATTTTATATAACTGTCAATTGTTTGAAATAACTGTCAGCGATTGACAGAATGCGCGCTGCAAATTCATAGTTAAGACGGGACAACTAGTCCATTGAAAAGTTACATTTGGGGTTGCGTTTTTTAGAGGACGCAATTTTATTTTTTTGAAGTGTAGGGGGGTCAGTCTAAAGCTAAAACCAAGTTTGTGGGGTCGCCACCCTTGTCCCACGGCCGCCATCTTGAAAATAGGGGTTGAAATGTTTTTTACGATGTATCTCTTAAACTATTTATTGACAAAAAAAAGGAACATTTTTGTTGCAAATTAAATTCTCTACAACTTGTCTAGTAACTTTGTCGTAGAACTATAAATAAAAAGTTATAAGCGAAAATGTTAAGAAATTCAATGTTAAGCAATGTCCATTGCAACGCCATCAGAACGTGTGTTTTATAAAGTTCATAATACTTTTTTGTACTCTCATTAATACCACCCAAGGGACCATTAGGGAACAAAAGATCATCTCTGCTCATATTATTATTATTTCTAACCCTCTTATTGTAAGAATAGCTGATAATATTGCGTTGAAGTTGTCGTAGAAAGTTTATTACATTTTGACTTTTAAAAGTCTTTTAAAAGTCAAAATGCTAATAAAAAGTAGTTTTTACTAAAGATAAAATCGTGTCTAAAATCATACGAAATCGTCTTCACAATTAAAAACAGAATAAAATACATCCGCACGTACAGAAATATGTAGCACAACTAAAAGATATAAGTTGAACGACAACTTCAACACAATATTATAAGCTTATTCCAACAAGAGAGGTTAGAAATAATAATAATAATAGCAGGCAGATGATCTTTGTTCCCTAATGGTCCCTTGGTATTTGGGTATTAATGAGTACAAAAGTATTATGAACCTTATAAACACGCGTTCGGATGACGTTGCAATGGACATTGCTTACCATTGAATTTCTTAATATTTTGCAAACTTTTATTTATAGCTCACGACTGTTACTAGACCAAAGTTGTAGAGAATTTATTTGCAACAAAAAATGTTCATACATTTTTTGTCAGATAAATAGTTAAGAGATACATCGTAAAACCAATTCAACCCCTATTTTCAAGATGGCGGCCGTGGGACAAGGGTGGCGACCCCACAAACTTGGTTTTACTTTAGACTGACCTACACTTCAAAAAAATAAAATTGCGTCCTCTAAAAAACGCAAGGTAAGGCCTAAAAAATGTAACATTTCAATGGACTAAACGTCTGTCGGGTCAACTAGTGCCTAATAATTAGCCCATATGACATGTCCATCATTACACATCACAATGTTTAGCAGCAACAGTTATATATACGTAGCTATTGTAAACAAATCTGTTAGTTAGTCTGTTAACTTCGCAGGGCAAACCAGCGATAGCTCACCGCGACATAAAGACGAAGAACATCCTGGTGAAGATAAACGGCGAGTGCTGCATAGCTGATCTGGGGCTGGCGCTGACGCAAGCGCACAGCAGCACCACTGCACCAGGCAGGGCACCAAGCGGTACATGAGTCCAGAGATGCTGGACCAGAGGTACCATTTAAAAATTTTAGACTAACAAGCAGTGGCGGGTGAAGTTTAGTGAAGGTAACTTGATAGAACATATAAGTACTCGTTCGGTCTCCACACCGAACGCACGTTCATACACGGGGGAGATTTGTCGCGGCCCTAGGCACACAGTTAGGTGTGTATACCTCACGGTTGCCAATACACATTGAGGCCTATAAAGGCTCGCGTACATTTCCTTTCCTTAAGACAAGTTTTTACTGTAATCATAAAATCTTGACGTCCGCAACCATCCAGTATATTTTCTACAGACAGTCAATAATATCAATGTAATATCCATCAGCATGAACCCGCTGTGTCTGGAGTCGTACCTGCGCTGCCGTGTATGCGCGCTTGCGGTGTGGGAGGTGTGCCGGCGCGTGTCCCCCGCCAGCCCGCCGGCGCTGCCGTACCACCCGCTCGTGCCGCAGGACCCCAGCTTCGACGACATGAGGAAGATCGTGGCTGTGGAGCAGGTCAGGCCGGATCCGCCGCATTCTGATCATCCGGTGAGCATACTATCACAAAAATCCAAGGTTTATTTTTCTGATTTTTATCGCCTCGTAGTATAGTGCGGTTACGGCGTGTGCGTGAGTATATTTCTGTTTGAAAGTGTGATGTTTTCGATGCGATGAATTCTCTTAGAGTCGTAGTGGAACTCGCTCATGTAAAGATAAAATAACTTAATCTAAAGTATTATTTTTAGAAACATGAGTACTCGTATGTGGCTTCATTAAGTAATAAAACAAAACAAACACACATCACGCATTTATCTCCAAAGGGGTATGCAGAGGTTTTACTAGGGCACCCACTGCCAAGTGATGGCAAAAGTAGGTGGTGGATCCCATGATGTGATAGGGGCTAGCCTATCGCAATATTAGGCACAAATTCCAGACTCCGGGCTGATACTGAACAGATACCCAAAATATCACTTTGTCCAACCCGGATTCGAACCCAGGACCTCCGAGCGCTGCCGTACCGCACATGCAGTACAACTACGCCACCACTGCTGTCATTTAGTAACGCTTTTCAAAATACCCTGTTTACATGATACTATATAAAATATTTTTCCAGACTATGTTGGGCATGGCGAACCTGATGCGCGAATGCTGGCACCAGAACCCGTCGGTGCGTCTGCCGGCCCTCAGGATCAAGAAGACACTCCTCAAGCTCGCCGCCCACGACAACTCCATACAACTCGACGACGACAACGAGGTCTCTGTCTGAATACAGGGTACCGCGACGGTAAAGCAGAATCCAATGACATTCTCGCTGAGCTCGGGTCTTGATGGTTGCAATATCACAGTAACTACTTCATTAATGAACTATGTATTTCTTATGTTTACGCGAATGTTAGACATTGAAATGAAACTAATTTTCGGATTCTATCGCGGTTTTTTGTGACCATGAAGGCTGCAAAGTCGGGAGAAAAATAAAATATAAAAAACCGCGATAGAATCCGAAAATTAGTTTAATTTCAATGAACTATGTATGTTTGTACTATGTTGTTTTGTCTAATTCAAGTGACGTTTCGCTTGCTCACTATTACAAGGTTTTATGTTAATTTATTCTTATTTACTGAAACGAGATAAAATTCTTTAATGTTGGTAAAATTTTAAAAAGACTGCTTGGTATCTCGTTTATTTTTCTTTCAGGGTTATTGGAAATTTTCATTGCAAAACACTTACCCCCTTATTCATAGATGTTTTTTATCTAAGGACTGAGCATTGCTGTGATAACAAGTCTGTTTCTCTTCTTTGTTTATCTGACAGCCAACTAGATTCAAGTCGTATCTTAATATTAGCCAATCACAACGGCCCTATGTCTATGCATTGCGAAGGCTGCCATGCCGTCAGCACTGAGAAACAGACTTGTTATCACAGCTTTACTCCGTCCTCAGATAAAAAACGTCTATCAATAAGGGGGTTAGAATCGTGATATATAATTCAATTTTCATATCAAAACCTTGTTTTAGTGAGCCATCGAGTTAACGAGAGAAAGAAAGCAAAACAAAGGCAAAGGATTATATAACCCGATTTCAGTCGGCTTCCTTTTATTTAGAACATTGGAACTATTTGCATACCGTATTTATGCATATTAGCAACATAACATGACGTATTTTGTTGGTTTATTCTCTGGATCGGAGCGAAGATTAATATTAATATCGTAAATGAAATCGACGGATAGTTTACGGCGGACATTTGAAACGATATAAATCAATACGGATTTATCGCGCATATAAATCAATTAGAACAAAGTGATGGCAACACACACATTACTTATAAATATTGGTTTATTTTTGGGATCGATTTGCTGTTATCGAGATAGTTTATCAATCTCGATTGTTATTTTCACGAAGTTTCTTCATGCAAGGAAATAAATACAGTAAGTCCATTGGGGTAGAGTTCACTAATTGAAGTGTATATCACAACGTATGTAAGGACACGACATAACTTTATATATAGCTAGTTTATAAACGGAAGTGCTGAACAGTATTGTAAATTTGATGTAAATGATGTAGATTATAATTATGTATATAGATATTGTAAGAATTTTAGTATCTATCTGGTGTCTTCGTTTCTGTGATGTGGCCAAACTGTTCTAAAGCATTGACGTATATTCTATAGACACAAACGTCCATAAAATATTTGTCAAAATTTGTACTAAAATGGCAAAAAAACGTCACTGTTATAACCTATTTATTCACTTGAACAACAAGTAATTTTACTTATTTGACTAATATTTTTTATTCAACCCAGGTTTACACTTAGACTCGAGTTCTTATGTCATGAGCGCCACTCCGTACACAATCACAAGCTGTCAATATTGACCATACTGAAGTCAGTTTGAATGGATTGCAGTTCAATTCAGTTGAACACAGTGAATGTTCGGAACGCCAAATCTAATACGTAGTACATATATAT